>NC_051178.1:66432735-66497576 GCF_013339695.2 Rhipicephalus sanguineus | reverse complement strand
TTTTGACATCCCTCGTGTTGACGCCGCCGACGCGGGACGCGACGCCGCGGTCGCCGGCGGTCAATTTTCGCGTTTGCTGAGGCATGTAAGGTTTTCGTCAGAGCAGGTGCAGGGCCCCCAGTAGGCGCGTGCTAAATGAAAACAACACCTCGTTCGGCTAGTCTGATAGCGGACATCCTGTTGGTTTACTTTACAAAATCATTTTTCTGCTCAACTTCTTCGCGCTCTATACTTCCTAATCACGAAATTTCATCGAGCACATAAGGGCCCCCACGTGCATGACTAAAAAGCGCAAGGTACATTCGCTTAGCACAGAGGCGCAGATTAATTTACATGCGCGAATTAGACGTGAAACTGGGAGCAAGTACACAAGCGGCAACAAAGCGGTAAATGACACCATAGGCTGACAGCCACAGAAACGCAGACCACATAACGTACAACACATGCCAGGTAACCGCCGCAGCTGACGCGCGGCGGCACTAACCTGCGATATCGAAATAAATCTTCCCCTCACAACATCACGGTAAGATCCCAAGCTCGTGCTCAGAACGCGCGGTAAATTACGTAAACGCAACGCATCACGCTTGATTTTCAACGCATCACGCTTGACACTTATAGCGTGATCGCTGCAAAATTTTAATCTGCCCAAGCGATCGAAACACGAACCATAAAACTCCCTTTTTTCACCAAAGTGGTAAAGTGGGCATGTTGGTATTCCATGTTTAAGAAGGGTAAAAGCGCACTGAAGACGAACACACAATGAAGGCACACACGTGCACACACATAGCGCTTTTTTCAGCGTGACAAAATTATTTTTAATGTTTGTGCGCCTGAAAGGGCCCCATTGCACAACAATAATAAGTTTGTGTTAATGGTACGCTCTTTATAATACCAGCGATATTCAAGGCTAAATACTCAAGTACAATATCGCATAGCACGGAGCAGTCGGTTGGGGCTCCATTTGCTGCGTCTGATGGTTCTGATCCAAAGGCGTCGTCGCTTCTTTTCTTTCAGAAGCCTAAAAAGGCGGAAACCCTGTGCGCTGCTGTTTGAACAGCCAACCGCGCAACAGCAGCCCATCGCACGCAACATATTCACGCTTGAATGCGAAGAGCAGTCGCCATGAATACGCGCGGCTTCGCACAAGAGCTTCGAAACCTACACGCGCTGTTCAGCGATCGTGAAAGTGCGGCGCGCCGGCGTCTCTCCGTCGCGGCGGCGCCGGACTCCGCGACGCGCTGTCGCCACTGCCGCCCGCCCGCGAGGAGAGAGGGTTTACGTCACGAGAAGAGGGCGGCGCTGGGGCGGAGCTCGGAGAGCGGCGAGATGAAACAATCGCCAAACTCTCCCGAAGGGTATATATGGCTCTGACCGTCGAGAGTTCGAAGAGTGGAGCCGCGCTCACGAAGAATCAGTCATGTAATCTGTTTGAATCCTTATTAAACCTGTTGTTTTCCATTCAATCAGTCGTGTCATCATGCGCCTCGAACCCTGACATGGCGACGAGGACTTAACAACGAACCTACGAACGACGTGGAACACAAGGCGAAGCGAAAACTTTTGTTAACATTGTCAGCCGCTAGGTTGGTGGCTGATAATCTCTGCCCTCGTGAGCTAGTATGGTGGCGCTACTGCTCTCGCACTCTAAACAAAGAGATATGGCATATGAGTCGAGAGAAAGGCATCGAGGTAGTGGAAATAAACAGATAGGTGCACAGGTGGGGTGGTTTTCAAAGAGACGGAATACACTTCGATAGGAGGCTTGGTCATGAGGTGGGTTGGCGACTTGCGGGACGCGCAGTAGCTTTTTTGGGGGGCACGCGGGCCCTTCGGTGCCCAGGGTAGCTTGTAATGAGGAAAACAACCAGGGGGACTCTTTGACAGGCAGCATAGCGAAAAACCAGAGAAAAGGTAAAAGAAGGGAGAAGGCGCGTGTTGCAATTAGTTACATTAATATGCAGGGTGGCAGAAAAAAGGAAAATGGTTAGAGATTGAGGGACAGTTTAAACAAGGAACAGATAGGTGTTTATGCGGTTACAGAAACACAACCTTACAGACCTGGAAGAGCCACCACATATTGACAATTATATTTGGGAAGGATGTAACAGGATCACATCAGAAAGGAGAGGTGGGGGTGTTGGAATGCTAATTCATAGCAGAACAAACTGGGATAGAGTGAAGCAGACGTGTTCAGAGCACCTTTGGGTTTCGGGCACAGTAGGTGGAAAGAAAACGTGGCTAGGTGTAGCATACTTTGTGGACGGGGAATAACTGCAGAGAAAAGAATCTGGAGATAGTGAAATGCATAAGCACCGATATTAAAGAATTTGGTCATGATGCCGAAATAATCCTTCTAGGGGACATGAACGCTCACATTCGTGACCTTGACGGATATTCAGACACCAATGGCAAGTTATTGGTAGATCTCTGCGAGCACATAGTCTTGAGATAGTTAACGTGGGGCCGAAGTGTGAGGGGCAGATCACGTGGAAGTCGGAAACAGGCAATCGAGCATTGATTATTGTCTCATGACAGAAGGAATATATGACAAACTTAGAGAGATGAGAATAGACGAGGAAGGCATTAACAGCTTGGGTAGTGATCATAAACGCATAATATTACAAATGGGATATATCACTGAAAATAAGAACATAGAATCAAAATTTGGCAGCTTGTATCTAAATGACAAACAAATAACGAATGTAGCCGCAAGAGTCGAAGAAAAAGTAGACGAACTGCCAGGCAAAGACTGGAAGCACAGTGAGCTGCTACATATAATCACAAAAGAAATGGAAAAAGAGAAGAAAACTATTTGTTGGAAAGGAAAGAGAAAGCCAAAAAGTTGGTGGAACAAAGAAATCCGGGAGGCGATCGACAAGCGACGTGAGGCATCACGGGAGCACAGACAGGCAAAAAAAGAGAAGCGGCCACAGGACGAAGTCAACCAAATATGGGAAATATATTTAGAGCAAAAATCCATCGTGCAGAAATTACTCGAGGCAAAAATTAAAGGTGAAAGTGAACGCTGGATGACAGAGATTCGCGAAAAGAAGGCCGCGCCTAGGATATTTTGGAGCCACCTAAAAGCGCTAGGTAGGAAGTCTGTCACAATGCAACAACGTTTGGTAGATGAAGGAGGAAATCAATTGGAAGGGCATGAAGCGCTAGGTTACATCCGAAAGATAACAGCCGATTCGTTTAAAAAGGTCACCCAGGGGATTCCCCCGGTAGGTAATAGTACGCAAAGGAGTGCAACTGACGAAGATGTAGTACTAGAGAATTTCAATTGGAAGAAGGCCGAAGGAAAAATTCCTAAGCGCACTACTCCGGGCTTAGATGGGGTTCCCGTCAGCCTCATTAACGAACTCGGACATAACACTAAAGAAGCACTGCTGAAAGCCGTAGAAAAGTGCTTACAGGAGCGGGCAATACCAGACAGTTGGCGAAAAAGTAGAATGACCTTAATCTATAAAGGCAGGAGAGAAAAGGATAACATTCGCTCGTATAGACCGCTAACCATTACATCGGTGCTATACAGGTTGGCGATGCAGGCAGTAAAATTAAAAATAGAAGCGTGGGTAGAACAAAATGATATTTTGGGAGAACTTCAGAATGGATTTCGAATCGACAGGTGGTTAGACGATAATGTGTTTGTTCTTGCCCAGTGTATAGAAATATCGAAAATAGAAAACAGGCCCTTATACATAGCTTATCTAGATATCACCGGAGCGTATGACAACGTTAAGCAGGAAATTTTGTGGAATATATTGAAAGAAGTGGGCATAGGGGACGACTGTATACAGATTTTGAGGGAAATGTACCGAGAAAATACAGTTTGTATAGAATGGGAAGGAATAAGTAGCAAGGACAGCGTTGAAATTAGCAAGGGGCTGAGACAGGGATGTCCTTTGTCCCCGCTGTTATTCATGCTGTACATGGTGAGGATGGAAAAAGCGCTAGAAGGTAGCAACATTGGATTTAATTTGTCACACAAACAGGTCGGCACGATGGTTGAGCAGAAGCTTCCAGGTCTATTTTATGCTGATGATATTGTCTTATTTGCGGACAGTCAAGATGATATACAGCGACTGACAGATATATGCGGAAGGGAATGTGAGGCTCTAGGACTAGGATTTAGTGCAACAAAATGTGGATTGATGGTATTCAATGATCACGAAGACCATGCGGTCTTCATACAGGGCCAAAAAATACCGAGGGTAAGCGAGTACAAGTACCTCGGAGTATGGGTAAATGAAGGGGATAGATATATGGAGGTACAAGAGAAAGCAGCGGTAGCAAAAGGAAAGAGGAATGCTGCAATTATGAAGCACAGAGCTTTATGGGGATACAATAGGTACGAGGTGCTTCGAGGGCTGTGGAAGGGTGTGATGGTCCCGGGGCTTACATTTGGGAACTCAGTGGTTTGCATGAAGTCAGAGGTACAATCAGGAATGGATGTAAATCAAAGGATGGTGGGCCGCCTCGCGTTGGGCGCTCACGGGAAGACGACAATTGAGGCTGTAAAGGGTGATATGGGATGGACAGGCTTTGAAGTGAGGGAAGCTCAGAGCAAAATGAGATTCGAAGAGAGGCTGAGGAAAATGAAGAAGAGTAGATGGGCAGAGAAGGTCTTCAGGTATTTGTATAGAAAAAGCGTTGACACGCAGTGGAGAAAGAGAACTAGGAGGCTCACCAGTAAATATACGGCTATCAGTGCGGGCGATATGGCAACATGGAGCATTAAGCGGAAGGTCAGGGAGGCGGAGAGGACTTATTGGATGACAGCGATGGAAAAGAAGCCGGCTCTGAGTAACTACCGAAAGGGAAAAAACGAAATAAGGAGGGAAAGGTTTTATGATAATTCAAGGGGAAGCGCTTTACTGTTTGAAGCAAGGTCGGGCGGCCTTAGAACGCAAAGTTATCAAGCGAGGTTCAGTAACGAAGACGAACACTGTACATGCTGCGGGGGAACTAAGGAAACGATGGAACATGTACTGATTGAATGTGGCGATATTCACCCAGGTATACTTGTGGGCACGAGTCTACAGGAAGCCTTGGGTTTTAGGGACAACAATGGAAAGCTGAACACGTCCGCGATAGAAATAAGTAAGAGACGGTTAGAGTATTGGTGGCAGAAGAGTAGAGATAAAGTACAAAAATAAATAATGGGGGGGGGGGGGAAGCAAGGTCATTCTGCCTTAAGAGGCAGAGAGATAGACCGTACGTGAATTTATAAATTTTTTTGGTATAATAAGATAGATTTAATCAATGTAGACAAGGTATTAGGCCAGCATGAAACAAGGAAGTTTTTTTTTTCTTTTTTCTTCGAGCATGGTGGCAGACATGTCACCGCCCCGTTATAAAGGGGACGCTCATAGCATCCATCCATCCATCTATCGGGCTAGCGGCGCACTGTTAGGATTGTCGCCTACGGGCCCGTCTGCATGTTTCAAGGTGGCGGCTACGGTTGCGGCGGCCGCTGTTCTCCAAGAACGGCCACCGTAGCTCTTTTTTTTTCTGTCTGCGTGTGTAAATACGCTGCGCTAACTTATGTTTATTTATGTTCTTATTTATGTTTTTCTTCCTGTCTGAAAAACCTCTCAAACTACAGCCGTTTAAAGCTGTAGCCAAAAAACCAGCTTGCAGCGACTCTTGTTAACGTAAGCATTCAACAAAACTTCGTCCCCTTTTTGCCTCAAGCTATTCGAGAGAGACAGGCCCCCCTCAGTCCGTCTTTTTGCTGAAAACCGAACTGCGAGCCCTACCAACAAAAAAGAAAAGAAAAGAAAAAGCCAACAAAACACAGGTGCTTGCACCGGAAGCAAGTTCTTTTCCGTCCCTTGTTCACCACGAGGGGAACAGTAGATTACCGCCCCCCACACACAAACACGCTCACAACACACACACACACACACACACACACACACACACACACACACACACACACACGCACACGCACGCACACACACACACACACACACACACACACACACACACACACACACACACACACACACACACACACACACACACACACACAGAGAGAGAGAGAGAGAGAGAAAGCGTGTTTTTTTGGAGGCACGCGATGTCCCTTGACCGTGACCCCTCCCGTTTTTTTTTTTTGATATGCTTCAACGCATAACACTAATATGTTGCGGTGAAACTGACTTTTGTTTTCCTTTCTCCATGATATGACTGTAAAGCTTTCGTTTCAGTTTTGTACGACATATGCCCTCCAAAAAACTTTTTCTGGGCTTGCTTATTTGAAGAGCAAACATAGCTAGAAACCAGTTGAATGCGGCTGCAGAACGCACAACTTATTGACCAGCTGTTGAGATCGAATTGGCGTGGCACTTTAGTTTGACCATTCCTTGAGAGGGAGAAATGAAAGGCGCTTATTTCACATTGCATGTTCTGTTAAATGATTCCCCCCTCCCCCACCCCTGCGATTTCCCCCCTCACCGCAAGGGTTTCCTCATCACTTCCACCGGTTCAAAAGGGGTCTCCGAGACATCAATGGCTGAGAACCACTGCCCTATTGCATCATCTTTGTCTTCGGCATATTCATCTTCAACCCTGCCCAAAAGCTTTCAGTTCAGGTCCTCAGTAATTTTTTTGTAATTGACAGCTATGAATCCTGAAGAGCACAATATACGCAAGCAGTAAGCAACAGTAAGCTGCTGAGGTTAACCGTTAACCGTTAACCGTGCTCCGTTAACCGTCGTTCCCATTTCTTCGTATTATAATAATTTCAGTTCTCCTTCCAAACTTGCATCGAATAACAGTGGCGAGGTTAAATCTCCTTGCAGGACTGCTTTTTCTATCGACATTCTCCCGCTGTTCTTGTGGAGGAGAAGGGTAGCTTTGGAATCCCTGTAAATATTCACGCTTGTTTCAAGTACTCCTTGACGACGCCTCCTATACGGCTGGTATCTCTATCGAGTCAAATGCCTTTTCGTAATTTATGAATGCCATATAGAGGTGCACTTTGTATTCATCACGTTTCTGAATTATTTCATTCATCAGATGAAAATGATCTATCGTAAATTTCCCTCTCCTGAAGCCAGCTGTCTGTGTAGTTCGATTAAGGTCGAATGTGTCCTGCATCGCATTCGAAGTTAGCTTCGTGGATATTTTGTGTAATGCTGAAACTACAGGGTGCTTGGTCTCTTGATCTCCAAGTCTTTTCGGTTTCCTTACTTGAGCATTAGTGAAACATTGTGACTTATGCAGCTTGCTGGTCTACAGATACTAGGACTAGGTGTCCCCACTCTTACGCGCCGAGATTGTCAAGACGTGCAATGGCATTACGTGAAAAAATACCTGGTACATATTGTACCCAGTACAGTGGTGTAGCCACCGCTAATTTTCACTTATCGGCATTTAGTAAGTTTAAAACAGTAAGCCCTAGATCCGCAATGTCTTGTCCTAATTATCAAGGACACAATTAGGCGATTCTGCGAACGTCCCGAAGCAACGTCGAACTGCGTTATTTTCAGCAACGTGCTTAGAGCCTGGTACTAATTTGGCCTTCTGGCGAAAAACAAAAAAGCGCGCGAAATATGGAAAACTCTACGTGACTGCGCTCTCATCCCTATCAAAAAGTAGCGCACCTCAAATAAGCTGATTGCAAGCAACCACTGTGACTGCAGCGCGCCGTCAGACAAAGCGCACCGACTTTGCTCAAAATGAACGGAAACAGCATATTGCGATATTGAAGCGTGATATTGCAGCGATTCCCTGCTATCGATGATAGGCAAAGTTGATCAATTATATACCATAGCTGGCTGATCTCGTTGATAAAGCAGCCGAAGCGCCGCTCTGAGCACGCAATCTTTGCCAATTTGCTATTGTTACAAAAGGTGTAGTGGTTAAGAGAAGTCCATGTGGACGCACTCTATCATCTTTGTGACAACAGCTATCAGAGCTCTTTTCGCAACAACGCCAAAACGACGCGTTGCGACTGCCGGAGCGTAGTAGATAAAACGTCAGCTCGACCACCGCCAATGCGTTCTTTTCTCTGGTTCTTCCTTTAGCTCTTGCTCTTAGATAGTGCTACTGTCTAGTACGCCTTGTATTGTAGTAACGCGGTTTGCCTATATCTTGTGTACTTTATTTATCGTAAAGGCAATGTTAGCATGCATTCGGTGTGTCTTTAAAAATAGCTCAATTGTGGCTTGGAAATGCGTACAATTAGCTCCTCTGCATTGTCATAATTGTGACATTGGTTCTTGTGTTAGATAATTTATCAAAATTGCCAAACGAAGCTTTAATAAAAGTAAAATTACTTGAAGAAACTCCAAACTACCAGAAATATGCTCTTCGTTTTGCGTATGTACTACTTCGAATGCGTAATTAACTTATATATAAGGCATAAATAAGCATCTGAATCGCTGCAGATGACCGCGCCGCCACAACGAGTTTTCAGCCGCTTCCGTTTTTGGTACGCGGCAATGTTTTGGGCCGTCGTCGTGCAACCGACCTGATGGGCTTCTTAGCATTTGCATGGGAGGAGAAAATGCGAGACGCCTAGAATAACTATAAAAGTAGAGCGGCTTTATGTGCTTGATAAAGAGGCCCTACAGCTGCTGGGTTTGTGGCGATACCTGTTGTCGCGGAGATAAACCGTAGAAGCACAGACTGCGACTTACGGCGCGCTGTCGGAGGACCGTGCAAAGCGTAGCTTGGTCCCGAGCTCTGGACGAAATTTAGCAGGAAAAGCCTGAATTGAAAGGATGGCAGCCTTTAGTCTTTCGTTGCTTCCTTACTAGAAGGTGTTTCGCTTAAGCTGAAGTGGAATTGCTTGAATATATTTGTTGTCTGACAGTATGCATAATGACAAAAAAAATATATTCAGGAACCCTTTAAATCTCGGGCAACCATGTAAGTATAGGAACAAGGATGCCTTTATATTCCACCCCGATGAAAATGCGGCCTTCGTGGCCTTCAGTGGAACCTACTGCGTGGTTCGCAGTGCGCATTTGCGAAGCCACCCTGGCAGCTAACTTCCAAAGACTGAGAGGTTTATGGACATTAAACTTAAAATTAAAATACCATTCATTTAGGCGCTTGGTATTTGCCGAAATAGGAAATAAAGACACTCGCCTGAATTTTTCGAGCTCCAGTACTCGCATGGAACTCTGAGAATTTAAGGAACTGCCAGTAAAACATCACTGTCATGCGCGAGATTAAGCACGAACATTATGCAAACGAAACTTAGAATTTCTTAGGTTGATCATGTCATGCAAACTGTCAGTCTAGTGGACAGTAAATTAGTGCTAGCCAAAGGTAAAAGTAACCGAAAACGTGGTCCCTAGCCCGTGGAACCGCTACGCCCATCTCGCCCCTTCCCAAGTGCGGTCGCTGTGACCGGTAACCGAACCGATGCCTTAGAACAAAGGTGTGCGACGTCTTACCTGGCGACATGAAGACACGAATGATATACGTCACAAGGTTTCTTATAGTGTACCGTCATGAGCACTCAGCGTGAACACGGGTGCACATGCCGCAGGGTGCCATCGGCGACGCCTACCTGCACCAGCGCGAAGCTCTGTACACACGCAAATCATCTCTGGCGTGTTTATTTTTCTATCGCGCACATTGGTTCATCGGTGAGCGCCTTCTACGAATGCGCTAACTTACGCGATGCGCGTGACAGTAAAATAGTCTCGCCACTAACGCAATGTGCATGTGCCGTTCTTCGTGTGGGTGGTCGTTTCAGTACCTTGCTATGTACCAGAGTTTACATCGCATGGCACGCGTGTGTGACGAACATAATACACAGGTCCAACATCAAGGTTCACGACATTCATGTGATACATATCATGATATAAAAAAAAAATGACATTTTCTACATGTCGTCAAGCCGACGCCTGGTCGTTTCATTGCCGTAGAACATACCAAAATGTGAATGCCAGCATGATCTGTAGATAGATAGATAGATAGATAGATAGATAGATAGATAGATAGATAGATAGATAGATAGATAGATAGATAGATAGATAGATAGATAGATAGATAGATAGATAGATATGGTGAAGGTGCTTTTGGTTCACGAAGAAATGTTTCACATTTAAAAGCGACAAGTTTCTGTAAATGCTGACTGCGTGTAAACTAACAAGTTTCAATACCACGAATACACTTTTGACTTGTTCTTAACCCTTTACGAGTGGAAAAAGCAGAATTCCGTGCGCCAACTTGCTTTGTCATTATGCTTACATATGATTACATCTGCTATGCGCTCGCGTCATTTTAATTCTTTCTTTAAATTACTTCCGCAATTTGTTCTGGAGAAGAACCACATACGCCACCACAGTGGATCAGTGGTTACGGTGCTTCGCTGCTGACACAAAAGAGGCAGGTTTGATCCCGCCCGGACGCGGTTGCATTTCCGTGGAGTCAAAATGCTGGAAGGCCGCGTGCTGTGCGACTTCTGTGCACGTTGAACAACCTCAGGTGGTGTAAATTATCCATAACTCCCGTACTCCGTCTCTCGTAGTTTGAGCCGCTTTAGGACGGTGAACTAAGCCACCGAGCCGACACAGATACGTCGCAGCTTGTTTTTGTAGCGTTAGCTGTACTTGCCTAGCCGGAGCCGATTTCGCGTGGAGCGTCATGAGCCGTGCCGCGCATGCGCGAGGATCAGTGATGTCACGCAGCTGGGTCAGCGGATCTGGCATCTCACGCGCTCGCTGGCACCGCCACGCGCGGTTCGACGCTGCTGGTCTGCGCCGCATTCGAGAGGAGTGACGTTGTAAACACAGTGGCGCCAGCGCGCGCGCAGCTATTCGCCTTCGCTGTGCAGTCGCCGTCTGACACTGCGCTGGGGCCGCTTGATAGCGCCTGTGACTGGCGTTTGCAGGTGGGTAACGCCATGGAGAAGGTGGGCGCAACGGCGCCCACCTTCTCCGCAACGGCGCCCACCTTCTCCGCCCACCTTCTCTCGGCTCTTCTGCGCCTCAACGGCGCAGAAGAGCCGAGAAGCTTATCTCATCGGCTCCCGAAGTAGTTGCCTGGCAATTAGCGGTTCAGCGTACGAAGAATGAACAGTAGAATGCTAATATCCTAGACAATCCGGAAAGCTAAGAATAATCAGCTGAACCTTTGCTAACGCTACGTATATCCTGGCATAGCCGAGCTAAGCCACTGCAAATTTTATTCATACCCATTTGTTCTGTTGTTAGGTTTTACTTCCGAGGAAAACGGAACTCGCGACGGCCATGTCCATATACACATTGTGCGCACGGACGTCTTCAACCTTTCTAGATATGACATCGCCGCTCGCCTGAGTGAGCAGAAGGTATGTGGACGTTTGCGTTGTTTCAGTAAATTTTTTCATTTATTACAGTAGTGAGCCTATGAGAGGTGACATACTGACACAAAGTTAATATTGCCTAATTCATGTAGGTTTAACTTATCCGAAATTTAGTGCCGATGCTTATATGAGTGTACCTACAAAAAAGGAAGCGCACGAAAGAAAGAAAGGAAAAGAAGAAAAAGAAGAATAAGAAATAAAGAAACGCGAAGAAAGAAGATAAAAGAGGAGTAAGGGAAAGAAAGAAAGAAATAAAGAGAAAGAAAGAAAGAAAGAAAGAAAGAAAGAAAGAAAGAAAGAAAGACCAGCAGGCAGTTTACGCTTTCGCAGACCATTCATTCCAGACACCTCTGGAAAAAACGCGATCTCTTGTCATTTCATTGCGAAGGGCAGCGTTTGCTTTCCCTCGCAGATAAATACCCAAGGAGGACAGCTATTGTGGCGCGAATAGAAACAATTAATTAAGTCCTAGCCACCAGACCTGCTGCGCCGTGCAAATGCAGAACTGGGAGATGTATGAGTGGGTGGCAAGTTCGATGCCGAGCAGTGTCTTTTCTTTCTTATTGTATTTTTTTCTTATTGAAAAGAGAGTCGGAGTGAAGAGGGTCAATACACGATGGACTTCACGAATGAAATGAAATGAAATGAATGAATGTTCTTTATTGCACACATATCTTTTACAAAACAAGCACAAACTGTATGGTCCCATAGCCGAAGGCTAGTGCGGGTCCCATTGAAATATACATAACTGAAACTGTAATACTTATAAATAAAATAAATAGAAGTAAACAACTAAAATGTGATATTTTCATACAAGAAGTAATGTTTTTCTGCTAACAATAGTCGCTTGAATTCGATTGAAGAAACAGAAGTACATAACTTGTATTAAACACAGAAACTTGGCTATTAGCGGCGTACAGAACTGTAGAATGGGTCTTGTAGATGCAAGTATCAAATATAGCTTAATTAGGAGAACAAGGCTGTTGCGACATCTTTCAATGAAAGCACAAAACACATAAAGGGCAATATATATACATGATGAAAAATTACAGCCCAAAGTATATCAGTCACTCAGGCAGAGAAAAACACTTCAAAGTAGTATTTCTTCAGGGATCTGGAAAAGTTCTGGGTATTCTTTATATAATGCGGTATGCCATTCCAAATTTTCACTCCGGTATATTGTAGTAGACGTTTGCTATATGCGTTTTTTGTGGGAGGTATATTAAAGTTGTTAAAAGTTTGGTTCCTAGTTAGGCGTCGGGGGATACACAGTAATGAAATAGGGAATGGTTCATTGTTTCTAACTACACTGTTAATACATGTAGCTAATCTTAGTTCGCGCACATAATCAAACGGCAAGATCTTTAACCTAAAAAACAGTGGTTTGCTGTGTTCGTAGTAATGTGAGAAAGTTATCGTGCGTATAGCCCGTTTTTGCAGCCGTCGTACAGGCTCAAGATAAGAGTCATACGTCGAACCCCAGGACTCTACGCAGTACAGAAGGTGGCAGTTAACTAAGGCAAAATACAAAATGCGCAAAATCGCAGTATCAAAATAGTCACGAGCTTGCAAAAGGGCGTAACAACTCGAAGCTAGTTTCGAGCTGACTGCATCTATTTGAGCCTGCCAATTTAAACAGCTGCCCAGAACAACCCCAAGGTAAGTAAAATAATCAGTACATTCCAGGGAGCAATTATTGATGTAGAGATGTATATCATGTGGAGTAGGATTTGTACGGGAGTGGAATAACATATATATTTCGTTTTTTTGGCATTGATCGTAAGCCTGTTAGCTGCAAACCAATCGGCCAGCTTCGCTAGTTCGGTATTCATTTGTTCTTCTATGTTTGACAGATTTTTGCCAGTAATAATTAGGGCAGTATCATCAGCATACATAAGCATCTCGGCAGTTGTTAATACTAGAGGCAAATCATTTATGTATAGCAAGTAAAGTAACGGGCCTAATACGGAACCTTGCGGCACACCTGTTTGTATGGACTGGAAAGAAGACGTAATGTTATTGATAGTTACCATCTGTTGTCGACCTTGAAGGTAACTGGAAAAAATTCCACATAGTGTTGCGAAAACCACATTTGCGTAATTTGTAAAGTAAGATGTCATGGTCTACTGTATCGAACGCTTTTCTGAGGTCTAGAAAAACTACTGCGGCAAATTTGTTACCTTGGAGGGCTGTATTTAAAACTTGGCTTAATGTTAACACTGCTGTACTTGTAGAGCGCATTGGCCGGAAGCCATGTTGGTCCGGACATAGCACATGATATTTGCTCAAAAAAGAGAGCATACGTTTCGAAATTATTTTTTCGAAGATATTATTAAGAACACTCAGTACAGAGATCGGGCGGTAGCAAGAAGGATCAGACCTATCTCCCTCTTTGTATACAGGGGTGACTTTGGCTATCTTGAGTATTGATGGGTATTGACCGGCTTGTAATGAGTGGTTAAATAGGTTACATATTACTTCTCCAATTAAATCAATGTTCTCTTTTATAACTCGCGCTGGAATCTCGTCATGACCCGGTGCTTTGCTAATTACTAGTTTACTCACAATAAGCAGAATTTCTTTAATTTCTATGTTGTTTATAACGAAGCTATTTGGTAAGGAATTTGGTTCATACAGCACTTTGTTAGGAATAGGCAGCATTTTGGCTAATGAAGGACCAACATTTGTAAAATAAGTATTAAAGTCATTGACAGTATCCTCGGTGACATTGTCAGGTAGCGTTTTTTCAGCACAAGTATGCCCAATTGCTTCATTTAATATTTGCCAAGTTTTCCGCGAGTTACCGGAAGCTTGCTCAATAAGCTTCGAATAATAGTCTTTTTTACATTTACGCGACAAGGCTACCGATTTGTTACGAGCAGTTTTATACTCATGTACTAGATGAGCATTGTTCTTATCGCGTTTCCATTTATGATGCCAGTACTCTTTAGCCTTCAGCGCCTCTAATAAACATTGGATCATCCAAGGGCAGATTGGTGCTTCATACGAGCGTCTACGGATGACTTTTTTCGAGTTATGTAAGGATTCCGTAATAACATTAATTAGATTAGCAAATTCCTGGTCTACATCATCATGATAAATCTCCTGCTTCTAAAAGAACGTAAGAAATTACGAACCTTTAAGTAATCAATCCTATAAGAAGTAATCTTTCTCTGATGGTCTATTATAGGCCCTCCATCCACAGTGACAAAGGTTGGCATGTGATCAGTGGCAGGCTCATTAAGAACACCTGCTGTTATGTTACTAGGAATATTTGTGAGGACGTGGTCCAACATGGTTTCTGTTGTACTTGTCACTTGAGTAGGCGCAGTGATTAGATTGCGAAAATTATATGACTGTATTAGGTAAGCGTAATCTTTGTAACTACCACTAAATGCATCAGTGTTTATATCCCCAAGAATAATAACCCGAGTACGACCATTCCTTGCCAGGGTAGACAGAATGCCCTCAAGTTTATAAAAAAAACAGCTAGTATCTGCATTTGGCGGCCGATACACCGCACCAACAAAGACACAGCATTCTATCTTTACAAAAAGTGCTTCAATATATGTCAGGCTGCATGTGAATTCAGATAGTACAGATAAGCGGAGTTCGTTCTTTACGAAAAAAGCAACGCCTCCACCGCGAATGTTAGATGCACGTGGTTGAGATATAATTTTATAGCCCGGTATGATAACTGTTTCATCCTTTCTCAGCCATGTTTCTGTAGCCGCTATTACGTCATACCGTTTGCCATGCCGCGAGATAGACGAGAGAAGAAGATTAAGATTTTTTCTTATAATGCGTGTATTGCAGTGGAAAAGAGTTATATTTCCTTTCGGATTAAATGTGCGAGACTCAGTCATAAAAAAAGGTTAGTTTATTTTATTAAGGTCATCAATACATGACACATGCAGTACTCGGGAGTTCTCACTTTTACGCATTAGTATCTTTCCATCGGATACCAATGCGAACTTCCAGTTCTTCTCTCGTTTTATCTGTATGGCTTTACCCAGCAAGACTTTGTTCTCTGCACACAAATGTTCGTTGACATACACCGGCGTGTTATTTTCAAAACCAAGCATTGAAGTGTTAAGGCGGTGCTTTTTAGCGGCTCTCAGAAAGTTGTCTCTGGAAGTCCGTGACAAAAATCGGACGACAATATTTGGGGGAGTGCCACTTTTTGTGGGAACGCGATGCGCAGCATCAATTTCTTTGTTGCAGTGTTCAATGCGCAAACATTTGGCAACCTTGTCAATCGTGTCGAGTATGTTTTCGTTTTCCACAAGCGGAACACCCTTCACTTCAACATTGTTCCTTCTTCCGTATTGCTTTAGTTCTGTTAGCTCTTTCCTAATTACCTGTATTTCACTGCTCAATTTCTTATTTCTTTTCAGAGTCTCAAGATTATGTTTCTTCACTTCTGCTAGTTCTTGTCGAAGCGACTTGAGTTCCTCCTTAAATTCTTCAAAACTCTTATTAAAAAAGCCCATTGACATCACTGATGCCAGCTCAGCTTTTATGCCATTGTTCGAGGAATCAAGTTTCTTCATTTCTAACCTGAGATCGTTCATTGCACTGGTAAACTTAGTGGTCATTTCCAGTAATACTTTCACCACCTCCTTTATGCTGCCAGGGGCTTTATCACCCAACGCCTTCGTGAAGGTCACTAACGCATCAGTGTCCTCCTCGTCACCCTTTCCCTTTCCAGCCATGTAAGTGCACAGCACAACGTTAAAATGACAACATCAATAATGCACCGAAAACAGCGGTTGGCACCAGAGCAGACCCACAGCCTTTCTAGTCAAAGGTTTTAGTTCATACATAGGTAATGATACAGGATGCCCACCTGCAGCAAAAAACAGGACAGCGTTAGCGAGCGTGCCCGCGCGGCTGCCGGATCTGCTCTGATGCCTGTCCAACGGTGCTGTCCTCTTTTATAACGCCTCCGGAAACGCCCCCTTGCCCTTGGCTAGTCTTGGTAGGACAGTGATCCTGCCATGCGTAGAAGTGGTGATGTCAGTCGTAGACTGGCGCAGCCGCAGTAGTACACGGCTGCCGACGACCACGATGGCATGCGTACAGTTGAATACAGTTTCCTGACCGTTGCCTGCAGCAAAAACAGGACAGCGTTAGCGAGCGTGCCCGCGCGGCTGCCGGATCTGCTCTGATGAAGAGGGGGAAGGTAACTAACAATGATAATTCGATAAGAAGCGCGAATGAATCTTATGTGTGTCTTTTGTGCTTTCCTAGTGCGATAAAAATCTGTGCAATCAACATGTATACGTCGCGGTCACCTTACAACGGAATTTTCTGCATGGGGGCCCGGAAGCGTAGGTGTGCTTGCTTGTTGACGCAGCGCCATGAAAGAAGTACGAGGAAGTAGCCAAAACAGAGACCTTAATGGGGACGCAACGACTTGTTTTTTGCTCGACAATGGCTGGCCCTTGTCGAAGAGGCGCACATAACCTGTAGGATGCGTATCCTCGTATAATGCCTTCGGCAATATCACTGCTTTTTTAAAAATTTACTTTGTTGGCGGCACAACTGCCATGCCAGGGTCGTGGACGGCGGGTGTTAGCGCGCTTGCTTGCCACCGGCACCTAGAAGTGTGAGAACCAATTTGTCCACCTCAAATATCGAAAACAGCGGCCGTACTTTCATAACGTCTAATTATAAAGAAAGATGGCTGATCCCTCCGTCATAGGAATCGGTATAACGTGAAAGTGAACTGTGTCTTCACAGAAGTTGTTCATTACTTATATTGCGTTGATATATGATAGCTTGTACAATATCTACTGTTGTATGGCAAATATAATAGCACCGCTTGATGTGGACGCACTCACGTTGACGCCTAGTGGCACACCTCCGTACCGACGACTAACGCTCATGATCATGATTTAACCCTTGCGGTAGCTGAAGTTGTTAACATGTACCTGGACACCGCATATGGTGACTCCCGCGCGAAGATGGCATCGACAAGCACATGATAAACACTGATACTCGATATGCACTCAATCAAAACGTTAATTCTCACAGCGCGAGCGGGGAACGCGGTGCAACAGCCAGGCGAGCATCGCAGAGCTATATTAACACAAAAGTGTTTTATGCCGGGGTCCACCACTGCTCCGCTGACGTATTTCCGTCACGGATATGACGTTGTAAAATATAAAGACTAACAGCGGGCAAAAAAAAAAACCAGATGAAAAAGTTCCGTCACCGGGAATCGAACTCACGACCGCTCGTTCCGCAGCGCGAAACGATTCGGCCACGGACGACACGTTCTTCGCCATGCTAACGGCGAGCTATTTAAATACACCACTTGCGGGTGGCTGTACTCAGAGATCTGTGTTACAGTGTTTTCGTTATCACTGGCGAGATGGCGCGACGGGCTCGAAGAGCGTAGAAGAGCGCTCTCGAAAGGTCGTCGCCGCTGCGACGAGCGACCACGTCTACAGGGCGTGGTCGCTTGTGGGGGCGCTTATCTCGTGATCGCGGTGGTCTGTACGTCTCACGTTGAGAGCACGAAGGTCACTTATTGGCCCACTGCAGCGGCTGCTTTTGCGAAAGGAGCGCGGGGCTCACGCAAAAATAAGTTACAAATGCGACAGTTAGTTCGCTCTCATCCTGTGTATGTTCGTTCCGTGCGTCCTTTCTGCTTGAGCAGCGCGTTGCAAGTTTCGAGCTGCTTGCCGTTCTTCGCGTGACATTACAATTTGTTGCTGTAGCATTCATTCCATCGCCCTTGGGGCGAAAGAATGCGCAACAAACGCTCAACTACATCTGCGAAGACACGTTTCACTTTCGTGTTATAGACCAGAACACAGCGAATTCCATGCGCATCGCCCTATTTGCATCGCGCGTCGCGCCATCTATCGCACACGCGACGAAACAACATGCGCGGGCTGCCACGCCAGCAGACGCTACACAGAGCAAACGTGAAACTTCCGAAACTCAGCCCGTCGGAGAGCGTGTTTCGCGTCTTTTCTAGCCTGGACATTTTCGCTGATTTTATTGGAACATCAAGAACATCTTCCTCACGCAAGTCCACAGTACGTGCTGAGTGGGCTGCGGAAGCAACCTCGTCAGAGACGTACGCTGTTACATTTGTAAAAAAAAACGTTCTCGCTGTAGTACGTGTCAATCGTAATTGAAGTGCAGCTCGCGAAAGAGTGAAACGATGTTTGGTTGCGCCATATTAAAAGTTGTGCACAAAGTTTTGTGGAAGCTCATGATTTCAGCATGCATCGCGTAATAATTAGAGTACGCTTTACGGGTAGTTTCGCGGAACGTAATTCTTGTTTCACGGACGCTCTTACAATAATGCGTCTTGCTCACAAAAGCGTGCTATGAGAGAGTATAACTTGAAGTATCGTTCAGCGATCCCTTTTGGAAGCTACCTGCGCTATTTTATTCTTGTAACAATGGTGCTTTACCAGCGAAACTGTGCTACTCTTAGTTGAGCCGGTTAGCTACGCCTGCGACGTAAAGGACACTGGCGCGAGTACTGTTTACTTACGTGCCAATATATGTATTATGGGCAGCTGGATGCCTCGTGTCCAAATAAATTTGGGGTCATCAAACTGTGAAATGAAAGCAGGAAATTCTGGCCAGCTGTTGAGGAGCACCGTGCCATTTATTACCTTTTGAAGACGAAATCTCGAAGGCGTGGATGCCACCAAAAGCACTAAAGCTTAATACTACGTTGAAAGTGGCAAAGCATGCTGACTGCTTGTGCTTTCGTCAAAGGAAACGCTCAAAGATATTAAGTGCACCTCCACACAAAGCTCGCGCCTGCCTTCAACCCAGCTGCGTGTCACGCAAATTAGGTTCGCAAAATGAAATAGGTGGGCATCACACTGCAGAATACACGCTGTTAGTGTACTTACTCGCGCATTTTCACTCGGCTCCTAGTTTGTTTGCTTGAATCACAGTTATCCACTCATGGCGAAGGCTCGCGAAGCTGAAAACACCACACCGGCACTATTTCCGTGGCGCGTCGTAATCGTCGCAGACAACGCTAATATCCTCTTATTGCGCAGCTTGTTTTGGCATCCAAAGACGACGCAGTAGTGCCCAGACTAGCTCTTATACGCTGAAGCGGCGTGAACGGGTACTTTTTCGCACTTTAAAGCCTCAGAACTGCAGCTTGCCCTGTTTACTTGGTGCAGCCCGCGCGCGCCTTGGCAGCCCCGGTCAGCCCGGCGTCTGGGTGCGAGAGTATCCGCTCGGCTCGCCAGCAGCCTGGGTGCGAGACAGGCGTGCTCTGGTGCATACCGATTGCTATGACAGAGGGATCATCCATGTTCTCTTCAATATGGATGGATACTATGAGCGAGGCTAGGGCTGAAGCCGCCACGGCGCGGTGTGTTGAAGCGTTGACGAAATTACACCCCTACTATCGCAAACGCGCCGAATGGGACGGTAGTAGCAACGGCGCGTTGCTGGAGCTAATTGCGGAGGCCACGCATAACTTTTTTTTACCGCGTCCGGAAGGCGGTATTACCCCGCGAATCAAGGCACTGTGAGAGGAAAGTGTGAAAGATAAAAGGCGCGTTCATGTAACATCACTTTCGTGTTGGTGGTAGCGCAGTATGCAAAACGCCTGCCAGCCGTCGTCGTAGACCGAGAGGTCGGGGGTTCGACTCCTGTCACCGGAACTTTTTCGTATAGTCTTTTTTTTTCTTTGCCATCTGATGGCGTTCATTTTGCTGACCTACTTCCGTGACAGAAATACGTCATAAAAGTCTCTGTGGACCCCGGCATAAAACTTTCTTCTTAAAAAATATCAAAAAATATGAATTCAGGATCAGGCCTCGGACTCTCACTACCGCAGTTATTTGGCGCGCTATGCCAGCAAACCGGAACGGGGTCCACTTATTTAGCACCATCGACGAGTTACAGTTACTATGAAAAAGTAACGCCGTTACTTTTCCGCTACTGTATGATATAAGTAATAGATCACAAATCAAATAAGATTTATTTAATAAAAACGTAAGAATGCATGCGGGTAGTTATAATTGCACGTGGTAAAACCCTAAATGAAGGACACAGCTTTATTGGTATTTTATACCGTAATAATTACGTTCTTACTACTAAAATGAAGTTGTTTTTCAAATCTTTGTTTATGTCACAGGTGAATTATTGCCAGCTTGTATGGGGAACTACTGCGAAATTGAGAAAAAGTCTACATTCTTCAAAGGAAAGCTTTACGCCTTGTTCACGACGTACCCAGAGATCATCCTTCTGCACAGCTCTTCCAAACTGGTGCTATTCCAGAGGCTATTCCAAAGCTTTAGTGTGTAGAAATTACGCCTAGTTGTTCGATAACAATACGAAATAAAAAAATAAATATCAGTGCTTAACGCAATAGCAGAACTAGCAGAAAACGTTTCTGCGCACCCTTTTTGGCTCATCAAAAAATTGAGTAAAGTCTTCACGCACGAATTACGGTGGCCAAATGTTAACAATTACTCTACCCTTTGTTTTAAGTGTTTTAGCTCGAAATAATGTTGATATTGATGTATGTTGTAGGTCTGTGCTTCAAGCTTTTTCGCATAAGACTCATATCTGCAATTTTGAACGTGAGGTGGCCTTGATGACGATGCATTGTAAGCGCCTATTTTATTGCGATAGCAATTATATGAACAATCTCGGCTGGTTTTTGCCGCCGCCATCGCCGCCGTCATGCACCGTATATGTATAAGTATGTGTATATATATATATATAAGTCCGAAAGAAAGAAATAATTCAGAAAAATGCTTTCGAAGCGCGGAATCGAACCAGCGACCTCTCGCTTCACAGCGTGTGGCACTAACCACTACGCCACAAAACGCAGTTCCTTCAGGTAGCTAACGGCGAGCGTTATATATACACCCTTTACCGCTGGCAGTACTCCGAGACGGCAGGCGCTTATAAGCGTTTCTTCATTAACAGCGAGATGGCGCGAGGAGCGCATTTAAAATTCGGCGGCCAGGTCGCTCGCTTCTTCTAATATTTGTGCAGGGAGAACCTTGCCCTTCCGTTGTCTGCTCGCGCGGTTATCTCGTGGTGAGGGGAGGAGGGACGTTTCGAGCTTTCACCGTGATGTCCGTGCTGATGTTACGGAACGTACGAAAGTCACTCGAGCTCAAGGGATGCCGCTAAACGAACAAGCAGAAGATGAGCGCGAACTATCAAGTGTCACAGCTCGACACTTGAAGCACGCTAGTTTCCTTCGCTGCTTCGGCCGCCTTTGCAACAGGAGCGCTGTTCAAACTGAGCGTATCCATTGGCGAGCCTCACTTCGTATAGCATTACAGTTTCTTGCTATCGCATTCATTGCTTCGCCCTTGCGGCGAAACTTTTAATTTTTGTTTGCATCTCTTGAAGACTGTATGCGCACATGATCAATGTTGTCATTTTTGTATTTGCCCAGAACTTGTGTGCTGTCACTGCGTGATCACACTGAGCTGTAACAGGCTGGGAGAGCCTAGTCAATCTTTTCTGAGTTTTTTCTTTCCATGCTCTCTGCTCTGTGAAATGGTAAATAAATGAAATGAAACGAAACCTAAAACGGGTGTCCAACACAATCAATCGTTTTGTACGTTTCATACTAGGAGTAAAAAACGTGGTTGATGCACTGGAACAATGGCGGTATCCTAGGGCGTTCATTAACTATACCCAGAAGCGCATGCGAAGATTAACGGCGAGCGTGTCACCAGTGAAGACGACGTCCATTGCATCTGTTCCCAATGTCCAAGATGTGTCAGATTCTGTTCGGAGAGCTTCGCGTCAGCCGGGCACACAGACTGTTTTTAAGCCCCTTATACCTTGGGACATGTGTTCGCGAAACCCAAAGACCACACACCTGCGGACGATCAGAGCGGGTTCATATAAAGGTACGATGCGGGGATTGCGACACGACTTACATCGGCGAAACGGGCAGAAAAGGGTAAACGAGGCTTAAAGAAAGCAAACGGTACGTTTTTAAAACAACCCATGTAACGCTTTGTAAGACGGAGCTTTATGAACACTGCTGGACGACAGGGCATAGCTTTGACAATGCGACGATGGTGGCTCGTGAACGAAGGTAGGGGAAAATAAAACTCTTGAAATACTGGTTCTTTCATCTCGACGCATTGGCTTGCATCAACAACCGCGGCCCCCTATACCAGACATTTACAGAGACATGTCGGCCTCCCCTGTTGAAAAAATCCATATGTACGGAGTCCGCAGATACGGACTTATTGGAATATGGAATGCCATATCACCGTATCATACGGATATCCGTATCTTACGGATTTCCTTATGATACGGTGATATGGCATTCCATATTCCAATAAGTCCGTATCTGCGGACTCCGTACATATGGATTTTTTCAATAGGGTCGGCTCCTTTATTGTTGTCAGCGCATGTATACTGAGGATTTCACCTGCGTAGGAGGCGAAACGTCTATGTCATTTTGTGAATAATTGTTGTGTTAAGTCGAAGTAAACATTTTGTAATCAGTTTCAAAGAAGTTTTAACGCATAGGTTCTCTAGTTAACGGTATTTCTGGCTCTGAACCGTTTCGCGCCCTGCTGCTTTCTAGTCGCCTGTTAAACGCAATGATATCGGGGCCTCAGACGAAAGCGACTATTAACTTGGCGTTATAATGCTCCACCGGTACACCAAGAACGGAGCTAGAAACTAATGTGATTAAAAGGTCATTTGTGCCAAAAAATAATAAAAAAGAACCGACGTGAACTCAGCAAGCTGTTCAGTTGCATCATGATTGATTTACGAGATGTAGTTTACAAGTAAGCTTGAAGTTGCGTGAAAGACCAACCTCCGACCTCGGTCTTCTGCAGGAAAGATAATTCTGTTAGCGGCCTCCTCTCCTAAACTACGAAGTGAGCCCTATTATGGACAGTTGAAAGGTGGAGAGGATAGGGTAAAGAAGAAAGTTCGAAAAACATGGAAAGCCCTTAACGTCGGCCTTTAGCGAATGTTGAGGTGGGATAATTTTTTTATAAAACAGAAGTAACTGTAATGGCATTTCCCGTTACATTTACTGTGTAAAAAGTGACCGTGTTGCACTTACAAGTTCCTCAAACTTAAAAGTCACTAGTTAAAGTTACACGTTACTAAAAAGTAACTAGTTACCGGTAACGCGTTGCTAGTAACTAGTTACTGCCCAAGATTGCTCCCCGTTAATTCGGGTGACGCGCAAGCGTACGGGTGCAGTCGCATCTGCCAGGGGAAGCCAGCAGACCGCCTCCGCCTAACCGGACCAACGCCTCCTCTATTGACCGGACCTTTACCCTTCTTCCTCTCTGATGGTAGCGGGGCTGACCGGCTCCTCATCTGTGGCGTCTGTTGCAGCAACATGGGCTCATTGCTTTGTGTGTGATCGTTTCAGTCAAGAGCGAGACATCGTTTCTGTCAACGTGCCGTGAGTTCAAGTGCTGGAGCATAGTTTTCCTGAGGCTGACGTCATAGGCGAGCGCAGGGTTCTGCGTTACGGGGCGAAAAGTTTGACTGGGATTTGAGCACGGATATGGCTGATGTAACAAACTTCATGGTTTGAAGCACCTGCCAAGGCTCGTTTCGGAAAAGTGAAGTGCCGTCTCTCTCAACCTCGAATTGGTGCGAGTATCCGCCCAAGCCAGCTCACTGCTCAACTCGCTTGCGGAGCGGCTATCCCCCGGATATCGTTTATGCAAATTTGGCTAATTCGGCTGCTCTGCAATAGCCGCCAATGCAGTATTTGCCGGCTGCTAGAGAACGTGTCCGTGGAAACTGAAACCGCGCTTCGTGCACTCGCTCCAAACATTGACGGCGACAAAGACATCTTAATTAACCTACATACATTTTATGCGCATTGCTCAAGGGGATAGCAGCCATTCATTTGGCCATCGCCCGCGTTAATGGCGTGAAACATCACAATGAGATTTCTGGTATATGCTTTTAACAGTTCTTTTCATGTTTTCTGCACGTGATTATTGTGTTTTGTTTAATGTTTTCAATTTTTTGAAGCTACCCTATTATGCCTCTTCAGATATCGCTCACCTATAAAACACCCTCCCTGTCGTTTTTGCGGCAAACAGTTTAGTTGAAATGTTCGCTTGAATCTGTGTAATCGTTAATACACTTTAAATGATCAGAAATAGTGGTTACCATGAATTGCTACTCACTCGCCGAAGCCATTCCCCGACTAAATTACATCCCAATGGAATGTATTCTTTGCAGACGTTCGGCCAGTGGCTGACGGACAACGAGCACGTAGAAGATCACATAATGTTTGTCATCAGCCTCGTGTTCGCTGTCAGCCTGGTAATGACGCTTACATTCGCCTGGATCGAGATTGACTCTGCACTGACAAACGTCTCCTGGCCGTTCGCCGCACCCGTGGTCCTGTTGGTCGCCACGCAGACCTGCCTGTGGCTCCTGGCAGCAACTTACGCCCTTTGGTAGGCCCACCATTTCGTACTATTATTCAGCTACGGGTAATGGTTAATAACTGGTTGCCGGGAACAACATGAAGGTTACGTAAGTGCTTCCCAGAAAATTGAATCCCCTTTGCTCAAAAAGCATTTTTGCAGCACACCTTTCAATGCTAAAGAAGGTCTGTTTAAGAAGTGAACTTGGATAAAGGATATTGTCACGTTTAATACAAAGGCGACGTGCACAAGGCGATGATACAAGGCCAGGCACTCCTTTTCCGTGGTACTGTAGTTGGACTCCGGGCGTGATAGGGTGCGACTTGCGTAAGCGATGACTCTTTCAACTCCCTCCTGCCGCTGTACGAGTACCGCGCCCAGACCGATGTTACTGGCGTCGGTGTGAATTTCTGTTTCGGCTTCCTCGTCGAAGTGCCCAAGAATAGGAGGTGATGCCAGGCGATGGCGAAGCTCGGTGAATGCAGTTTCTTGTTCAGAGCTCCAAACGAATGGTGTGTCGTCTCTAGTGAGTCGAGTAAGTGGTTCGGCAATTTTGGAAAAATTGCCTATAAAGCGCCGGTAGTATGCACATAGCCCAAGGAACCGCCGAACACTTTTCTTATCGGCAGGAGTCGGGAAGGCTGCTACAGCGGCGGTTTTCTCGGGGTCAGGACGGACGCCTTCCGCGCTCACAAGATGCCCAAGGAACTTCAGTTCTTCGTAGCCAAAGTGGCATTTCTGAGGTTTTAACGTAAGGTTAGCCGACCGGATTGCCTCGAGTACTTGTCGTAGTCTCTTCAGATGTTCGGAGAAGCTGGCTGAAAATACGACCACGTCATCTAAGTAGGCAAGGCAGCTTTGCCATTTTAAGTCGGCTAACACAGTGTCCATCATGCGTTGGAAGGTAGCTGGCGCAGAGCAGAGACCAAACGGGAGCACTCGAAATTAATGGAGGCCATCCGGCGTGACAAAGGCTGTTTTTTCACGGTCGCGCTCATCAACCTCGATCTGCCAATAGCCACTCTTCAAATCAAGGGAAGAAAAGTACTTCGCTCGCCGTAGCCGGTCAAGAGAGTCATCAATACGCGGCAGCGGATAAACGTCTTTTTTTGTGACGTTGTTGAGCTTTCTGTAATCGACACAGAAGCGAAGCGTACCATCCTTCTTCTTGACCAGGACGACGGGTGATGACCACGGACTGTTCGAAGGCTGGATAACGCCATCGTCGATCATTTCCTTCACTTGCTCCTTAATGGCTGCGCGTTCTTTCTGCGAGACACGGTATGGCTGTTCGTGGATAGGTCTTGCGTCATCGTAAGTGATTATCCTGTGCTGCGTGATTGGCGTCTGACTCACTTTAGACGATTGAGCAAAGCACGTCCTGAATTCAAGTAATAGCTCTCGCAAGGCCTTCTTGTGCTCTTCTTACAGTGCGTTGTTGATGTCAACATCTGCTACGGCTTGTCCATGGCGGCTACTGTCTTCGCACGTAAAACACTCAATGACGTCCTCCAAGGCTTCAGCGTAGGCGACGGCAGTGCCACGGAAGAGGTGACGATGCTCATTTGTGAAATTCGTGATCATGACCTCGGCTTGACCGTTCCTAATGTCAACGATGCCTCGTGCCACAGAAATTCCAAGCGCGAGCAACAGAGAGACGTTACACTCTGCCAGTGTTTCACCGTCACTTGTTCCTTCGGAAATCACCTGAACCATGATACTTGCACGAGGTGGTATTGTTACACTGTCGTCGGAAACACGAAGGGCGGCTGTACGGCGGCAGGTGTCCTTTGACGTAGCCTTGACTGTAGAAAAGGAAATGCAGCGTCTGCGTAGGTCGATTATGGCACCGTATTCCCGAAGAAAGTCCATTCCGAGAATTAATTCGCGGGAGCATTCGCGTAGCACGAGGGAGCTGACCAAAAACGTGGAACTTCGTATTTGTAGCCTCGCAGTGCACACACCAAGCGGCGTGACAACATGTCCTCCAGCAGTGCGTACGTGGGACCCTGTCCAAGGCATGATAACTTTCTTCAGTAGGATGGCCAATTTTCCGCTAATAATCGAGTAGTCAGCGCCAGTATCTACTAGAGCAGTTACATTCCGACCGTCGATAAGCACAGGTATGTCCATTGAAATGTCGCGAGGCTGGGATACATGCGTCGTCGAATTTCCGTCGGTCCGATGTCTCGTCGATTGGAGGTCGAGGTCTTCATCACGTCGATAATCAGCGGCCTCGCCTCGAAAGGTCGCTGGCGTCAGTTTTCCAGGTCAGGGCTCGGAGATCGTCCTTGCGGCGTCCGACTCCTGTTGCCCGAATAGGATGGCGACCGTGGTGATGGTGAACGCGACTGACGCCTGGGCGGTAGACGCTGCCGAGCGATAAAATCTTCAATTTCGGGTGGTCGCTGTCCGAACCGGGGACGGGGTGAATTGGCAGGAAAACCCTGAAGGCCAAGTCGCCGGTACTGGCACTCTCGGTACACGTGACCCGCCTCACCACAGTGGTAGCAGAGCGGTCGTCGGTCCGGCATGCGCCAAATGTCGGATTTACGCGCGGCGGGCCGAGTGTCTTCAAAATAAGGAACCGCCTGTGCAGACTGAAGAGTGGCATACGGCGCTGCTGCCGATAGCGGCACTGTTGCAGGTGAGATGTGTCCGAATGTGTCGGCATAACTGGCGTGCTGGAAGCCGCTCACCGGAGGTGGTGTCACCGACGACGGGACGGTGCGTCTCAAAGCGTCGGCGTAACTCACACGTCGAGGTTCACTTGAAGGTGTGAACGCCTGAAGTGGTGCAGGAACCTGAACAGGTGAGCTTCGCGACGATGCGCGCCGAGCGCATGCTGCACTTCGTCACGTATGATGCTGGCGATGCAGTTAGTGGTAGGCTGCTGCTGCGCCTGGTGCAACTGTTGCAGTTCGTCGCGGACAACCGAACGTATAAGCTCCCGAAGCGTTTCCACGTCAGTCGGGAATGATCCTAGGCCGGTAGCATAGGTAGCATTCACTTGCCGATCATACTGGTTCCGCTGCTGCAGCGCCTTCTCCATGGCGACGGCTTCAGTGAGGAACTCCGCAACCGTCTTAGGCGGACTACGAATGAGTCCACCAAAGAGCTGCTCTTTCACACCTCGCATCAAGTGTCGCAGCTTCTTGTCTTCCGGCATGTTTGGATTGGCTCGGTTGAACAGATGGACCATATCCTCCACGTACATAGCCACACCTACATTGGGCATCTGAATGCGGGACTGGAGGGCCCATTCAGCTCGCTCTCGACGGTCAGGGCTGGAGTACGTCTCGAGGAGCCTGCGACAGCACTCGCGCCATGATGTTAGGAGGCCCTTGCGGTTCTGGAACCATGTACGAGCACCATCCAGAAGACTGAAGTAGACATTCCTGAGTTTCGCGTCTTCGTCCCACCCATTGAAATCCGCTACGTGCTCAAACTCAGCCAGCCAGTCTTCCACGTCTTCAAAAAGACCACCACGGAAGGGACTCGGCACGCGCGGTTTTTGCAGTGTGTAGTAAGCGGGTGCACCTGCAGCTGCAGCTGCAGCAGCAGGTATGGCATCAGGGGTGAGCGCAGTAGTATCCTCCATACCTGTCGACGTTGAAGTTGTACAGCGGGGCACAATCTCGGGGGCCAGTCCCCGAATTCTCCGGCTAGCACGGTGTACTGGAGTAAGTTCTGGTTTCTGGCTCGCGTTCCTGCTACTGGAAGGGGTCTGTTGCATAGGTGAGATTACCCAGCGCCTCCACCAATAAAATGTCACGTTTAATACAAAGGCGACGTGCACAAGGCGGTGATACAAGGCCCCAAGTCCCGAACGGGGTCGGCGCAGCACAGCCAAAACAAAGGCACTGGCGCGAGAGCTACTGCGTCTTCGTCTGCCTCTTTCTCGCTGGCATATTAAGCGCGTGGCAATATGTTAAATATGAATAATACAGGACATACACAAACGCTGACATGCACAGGTACCCTGTCCTGGGTACCTGTGTATGTCAAGCATTGAACTTAACACCGACTAGCCATTCAGTTCGATAAAGGTGGAAAGATAATACCTTACTTTCGGGGAACGAGCCCTAGACGCAACTTTATCGCCGCATTCGTAGTTTGTAGATATCAAGCTTACAGCACATTTGTCGATGCTTACTTACTTAACTCACTAAATTAAGAAAAATGCTTAAGAAAAAAGGGGGTACATTGCACTTGAAAAAAAAGTTCTTTATTTCTTGATTGATTTTGATGAAACTCCCTGAGTTTATGTATAGTTGTGTGCTCATTTCAAATATTGTATTATTTTTCTAGTATATGTAGTTTTTTAAAATACAAAATATTTCATGTGCCTCTTGGGGAGCAAGTTTTTTCTTAACTGAAATAGTTACAAAGTAAATCAGCATATCACGATAATCTGCGATGAGAACTGTGTGCAGTGCAACAAAAATGGATGTTCTAAACCCATTAGAACAAAACTTATGGGATGTTGAACATTCACGAGTGAAATTCTAACTTGAAATGACTCACTCGCGAATGTTCAACATATCATAACTTTTGTTCTAATATATTTAGAACATCCATTTTTGTCGCACTGCACACAGTTCTGATTGCAGATTATCGTGATATGCTGATTTACTTTGTAACTAATTCAGTTAAGAAAAAACTTGCTCCCCAAGAGGCACATGAAATATTTTGTATTTTAAAAACTACGTATCATACTAGAAAAATGATATAATATTTGAAATTAGCACACAACTATACATAAACTCAGGGAGTTTCATCAAAATCGATCAAGAAATTTAAAAAAAATTAAGAGCAGTGTCCCCCCTTAAGAAAAATGCTTTTCGAAGACGCCGGCTTACGAAGGACATTCCTTCTAAGCATCCCTAAATAAACACATATCTACTGCAAGAAAATTATAAGGCAGAAACAAGTCGAAACACAAGATTTCTCGCCATTTAATTGATTTTTGCGCTGTCTTCTGCAGGTGTAGCTAATTAGCAATGAACACGGGGACTGGTGGTTGCTTCATTTGCAAGATTTTTTGAAGTGCGTTGTTTACTGTATGACTTCTTTATACTTATCTTTGCTGCATGCAGCGCGCAATATTATATTTTTCAGCTTGTTGTTTGTATTTGTGGTCTAGGTATTTTATTCTGCCCGCTCCCTAACGTACCACACCGCTCCTGCGATAGCACTGATGGGTTGCAGCATCCGCGAATAAAAATAAATAAGGATTAGAGATGCCCTAATTATCGTTTCTCGGAAAACTTCGCAGTGCAAATCTACGTAACTCCTGCCACGAGCTCTAGGAGAGTAGCATCGCCTCGATGGGCATGTTGCTCCCATGGCTGACCAAGAACAGTTCAAGAACCACTTCGATAACCCACTACACCTAGCAAAGCCGTTTTAGTGTATTATATTGTTTACTGCAGTTTACTTACATTTTCCTCGGTGGTAACCCTGACCGCTCTTCTCTTTGATGTTATTTAATAGCGGTGGTAATAATAGATGAATAAATGAACCCAGCATTAAAGGAACCACCGGATATCGATGGAAAAGGCATGCTCAGAAGCGGTACCTGCTGCTTTCACGAGGGGCGTGGCGGCTTAAGCATGCGTCGGTTATCTTTATGAAGTCGGCTTCAGTTATATCCACAACACCAAACGGCTTTTACGGCGTGGCTGTTCATGCGCCCGTTATCTCAATGTGCATTAACTCGTTTTATATCAGCTCAATAGCCTCGGAAATGTAGTGTATATATCCCTCAAATAAAAAAAAAGACGAAATGCGTTGCTTTTTTTTTCGCAATAGAACACTCGGCGAGACGCATGTTCGGATTGTTCCACAGCGTCACCCTTTCGCAGGCGAATTATGTTTGCAGTCGAAATACGACTCGTTGCAGCCACCGCAAAGGCCACCCTAGATTTCTTTGTCCTTCATGTGCACCGTAGAATTTTGTCCAATCGCCCTTCACAAAGGATTACAAACTCGCCCTACTCTCTGTTCTTCCAAGTGAAATACTTTATACAAAACAATACAAAAACAACTAGCTTTAGATTTGCTTTACGAAAAACTTAAAGAGAATTATCCATAAGAAGTCGCGCCAGAGGACTTCTAGAAGTGAAACGGCTCGCACTTTCTCGGTTCTTAGGCTGTACCCAAAGGCGTACTTCAGATGGAAGGCGGAGCCACCACGCCAGCCTTCGCCCCACGCGGGCAGGAGGCGCAGGGGCCGGCGCAGACGACGGCTGCAGGCGCCACAGGCACAGGCACAACGAAGACGGCAGCCCTGAAGCTGACCAAGGGCGAAACTGGAGAGCAAGTTCAAGGCACTTTCACGCAGAGCATACAGTGTAAACTCACTCTGCGTCGTAGATTCGCCCGTAGTTAGCCCTCGCCTAACGCAAAAGCAATAACAGACGACCAATATGCCTGAATGAGTGTAATGGAACGTCTCCAGGAAAAATGTCCACAGTAGAATATACCTAGCCTAGAATTCGCCTAACGGATTTCTCGATGCAACACAGAATGATGATATTAATTAAGCCCATTTAAAATTAAAACAAAACAGCAGTGCACGATACAGACAAGTGGCTCAACGTAAAAAACTGTACACCGGCCCTTTCGTGTTTAATAAAAGCGTAGAAAAGCAGAACAGCGAACTAGGACAAGTTGGATCTGAGCAAGTGAAGAAGACGAAGCGTGACGGCAATAAGCACTTCGTCGTTATCTTTTGGGTGCTACAAACACGTAAAGAAAACAGAACCAAGTAAGTAAATAAAACATAACAACCACAGACACAATGTAATTCTAAACAGTGAGATATAGAAAAGCCCTTCAAATCTTGGACCAAGATTAAAGAAGAAACCATGCGCTCTAGCAAAGCTCTACGTGTTGTATATTAGTGGTAGTCGTGTGCACACAGAACCTGTTTTTTTCACGACTAAACGCTAATTATTTAACTTTAATCAGCTAACTCCTTATTCTTGCTCAAATCGGTGAAATGTTAACTTTATGTTGTGCCGCACCTCAAATAACTCCAGAATCAAGCATTTGTCTTTTGCTGAAATCTGCCTGGTTGTTTTTTTCCGATAAAAAACTAAAGCGCGCGAAACACGCCAAATATGAAATAGACGCGCGCTCGCACGCTTCCAAGCGCTCTTTGATTGATACATGGCTGTGTTCTTTCATTGTACACGGCTTCACGCTATTTGATGGACGCGCATCAAAACAGGCTGCTGACGCGTCCATCATCAAGCGTGCGGTGATACAGTGCGATGATAGTCATGGTACAGTCATGAGCGTGCGATGATACAGTCATGAGCGTCATACAGTCATACATACATACAGTCATACAGTCATGATACAGTCATGAGCGTGCGGGATACAGTGCGGTGATGAACGAACGCAGTCGTGTATCAACTAAAGAATGCTTGGAAGCGCTGGAGTATTCGCAATGCCCATAGACTGTCGCGCCGCCAAACGGAATTCAGGAGCGTCCTCTCGAGGAGGGTTAGTAGACGACAAAATGGCAGCACTACGCAGTCGTTCCCTTGTTCGGCTGCGCTAGCCTCAGTGTTAACGCGATGGCAAGAACGGAACACTACGACTTTGCATGTTCCCCGCATCAGTGAACAAACCGGGCCCTCCGTGACACGAGAAATCTGATTTGCTGCTGCGAGACGCGAAGATTTCGTGAAAATACGTGGCAACTAGCGCTTTCAATGCTAGCCCACAGCGTACACATACAATCAGCTTCGCAAGGCTTTCTGTAGCCATGTAGGTTAGTTAAATTATCGTCTGACATATTGAGTTGAAGCTCACCCTGTTTTACTTGCATATAGTATTGGTCAGTGTTTCTTGTAGTGCATGAATCCCATAACACTGTACGAGGGAGGTCGCGCGGGCTCGCGATGCGCTCTTGTATAAATGAGCGATCTCAAGTTGGCGATACATTAAAATAGGGTCTCTATGATTTGCCACCAAAGCGCTGTTACGAATCGTGCGAGCGACGTTTCAATCATTCGAGGACGCGTCTGCTCGACGCCTTTCGTGGAGCGAACGCTTTTGACGCCGTCCTTCGCCAGTGTGTTGGTTTCATAGCCAGCACCACCAGCGCTGCGCCGCTTGTTTTAGTAAGTAAGTAAGCAAGTAAGTAAGTAAGTTGTACGTTTGTTGATAGGTGGTAGCACACTGCAAGCGATATTTGCTTGTTGACGGGTCTGAGAGCAAAATGGCAAAATGTTCTCCGCGCCTAGACGTATCCCTAATAGTAAACATGGTGACGCGGAGTGGTCGAACTTGTTCGGCGGTGGAAATTCTTCAGATTGCTTTCAGCAGTGATGTACAAAGAAACCATCTTGACGACGAGAATTTTCACTGGATATAGAAGGTTGTGAAAGCACCGAGAGTGACAGCGACGATGAACGATCAGCTGCTAACTCACGAGGAGCAAGTTGCACTTCACGTCCCCTCGTGCATTAATGTTCTTTCACGCTCGTAAGTCACTTTGATTGTATTTAATGTATAATATCCTTGAGCGAGATCAAAATAAAAGCATAGTCCCTCTTGTGCATTGCATGTATCACAATTATTGGGGATAATATGGAGCACCGTATGCCGCTAACACGCTTGAGCTCCACCAGCGAATGCGAAATTGTTAGAGCGATAGGACGTGCAGTCACGGCCACAGTCCACGGCTCTCGGCTAACTACTTCGACGTTACGAAAAACATACGTGTGCATTCTTTTCAATATCCATGTTTCTATCGTGCTGATCGAACCTGCAACATTCGAGTGAAGTGAATTGCACACGGCTAGAATCTCAGCATGGCTGTGACACAAGCGCTACTGAATGGGATGTTAAATGCTTGTGTTACGTTGAAGACGTAACTCCGCGTTCCCGACTCCGCACGTAATGACGACGGCATATTATGTTTGCAAACCATCACCACGTTAAATGTGCGGTCCCGTGCAGCAGCCATGGCGCTACTCGCTGGCGGCCTACTACTGCGGCAAATCCGTCAGGCAGGCTCGGTACGTACTACCTCGGAGTGCCGTTCAGCTCATACGTCAATTCTAGTTCATGCAGTTTTATGTAGCGCGCACAGGATTTCGCAAAGCATCGTTATGCACGGTAACGGAGCTGAAATATGACCTTTCACACCGCAGCAAATGATTAGGTGGCGAGTATTTTAGTCTCATATTCATTTCAGCGCTGCTGAAGACTTCATCCGGTGAAAGTGGCACGGGCCGTACGTCCGCACGTCCTATCTGTTCCCCTTCCCCCAGCGTAGGATAGAAAACTGGACGCGCGTCTGGTTAATCTTCCTGCCATTCCTTCTTTCTCCTCCTCCTTCAACTCATCGTGCAGGAATACGGCCTTTCTTTTTGTTAGGGCATATCCAGATGAACAAGAGGTAAATACTTAATTGAGTCGCGCTACAGAAGTGCGTAGTAGGTGGAACACAAGCTAAACATGTACAAATAAAACAATAAGAATACGTCATCCATTCCGAAAGCGCCGACTGTTGCCGAAGGCGAGCAACCCGGTCGTTGGCAGGATGCGCTTCTCTCATAATAGTAACGTTCGGCGCGCTTCGTGCAATAATTCGGGAATGAAAAGCGCCCATATTAACAGAAAGCTGCAGTCAACGTATTTTGTTTGCCGGAAATCGGGTCAAGTCGCTCACAACGAAGCGCTGTTGTATGCGTTTGTATACGCGCCGACAACCGCCTATCCACACTAGCGCGGCGACGGTGCTGCCACCTGTACCCGATCTCGCGGCGAATATCAAAATAATACTTATGACAATAATTTTTCCAGCATTAGTAACGACAGAGTGAGTGAGTGAGAGAGAGAGAGAGAGACCGTAAGAGGGGCAGGTAGTTTAACCAGGCTTAAAGTCTGGTTGGCTACTGTAGGCTAATTTACCAGCATGTAGCTAGGGCCACCTATCTTGTGCACAAGATCAGCGGACAGCGGCCCGAGACGAGCCTGGTGGTGGGATTGTGTCCTAGGAGTGTGTGCGCGTTCGTGAGACGGCTCGGTTGTGCGTATGTTAGCACGAAAGACAGAGTGTGAGTTCGACGGACGCTATGTGTGTCCTTCCGTGCGACGAACTTGAGTACATGTGTTGTTTCGTGCGAACAAATTCAACTTATTAAAACCATTTTTCATTCAACCAAGCCATCCTATGATCTGTGAGTATCATATTTCCAACAATACTCTGCTTCGTGAAAGGGGGTATGGGCGGAAAGGATGGGGCGAAGATAAGAGAAAATAATATTTGTTTGCACACCATAGGTCTTCGATTAGTTCTGTAGCTTTAAACAAAAAAATCCACAGCATATCCATGGGGTGAATGATGAAGAGGGGTGCGAAGCTCCGGAGGGAATCATCAGTAAACCGTGAATACTCCGAGCGAAAGTGAAAGCGCGCCAACAGCGAGCGGATTTTATTACAACGGTCCCCCTAGCGTACGTCGCCGCACTAAATCGAATAATCAACTTCCACCAATGACACGCGCCATATGTGAATCTTCCGTGAATTCTGCCCAGAACATCATCAACGACGTGAGATCGGGCGCGTTTATACTAAAGGGTCAATGAGAGTCATGGCGACTTGCAGCTCACTCTAATTTTACATGTACGCTGTGAATTTTTATTGTTTAATCATGCACAGGAGAAATCTCACACAGGCACTACCTTGGAGGTCAAATATCACACTCTCTCCCTCTAAAGGGGACCATGAGGCGATGCGAAGCAGCCTTTCGACAGGTAGAGCCCGCATTTCAGAGGGGGGAGAGGGGAGGGGAGAGAGGGAAATGGGAGAGGGGGAGTGGATGGGGAAAGGAGAGGGGAAGTGGAGAGGGAGAGAGGAGGTGTGTGGAGAGGGCTTGCCCATGCGCAGTGAGGGTGGTCACGCCGCACACCACCACCGGATTGAACTCCGCTATAAGATGGATGCATGGATGGATGAATGCTATGAGCGTCCCCTTTAAAACGGGGCGGTGACATGTCTGCCACCAGGCTCGAAGAAAAAAAAAAGAAAAGAAAAGCTTCCTTGTTTCATGTTGGCCTAATACCTTACCTACATTGATTAAATCTATGTTATTATACCAAAAAAATATAAATTCACGGTCCATCTCTCTGCCTCTTAAGGCAGAATGACCTTATTTTTCCACCATTATTTATTTTTGTTCTTTATCTCTACTTTTCTGCCACCAATACTCTAACCGTCTCTTACTTATTTCTATCGCGGACGTGTTCAGCTTTCCATTGTTGTCCCTAAAACCCAAGGCTTCATGTAGACTCGTGCCCACACGTATACCTGGGTGAATATCGCTACATTCAATCAGTACATGTTCCATCGTTTCCTTAGTTCCCCCGCAGCATGTACGTTGTTCTTCTTCATTACTGAATCTCGCTTTATAACTACGCGTTCTAAGGCAGCCCGACCTTGCTTCAAACAGTAAAGCGCTTCCCCTTGAATTATCATAAAACCTTTCCCTCCTTATTTCGTTTTTTCCCTTTCGGTAGTTACTCAGAGCCGGCTTCTTTTCCATCGCTGCCATCCAGTAAGTCCTCTCCGCCTCTCTGACCTTCCGCTTAATGCTCCTTATTGCCATATCGCCCGCACTGTTAGCCGTATATTTACTGGTGAGCCTCCTAGTTCTATTTCTCCACTGCGTGTCAACGCTTTTTCTACACAAATACCTGAAAACCTTCTCTGCCCATCTACTCTCCTTCATTTTCCTCAGCCTCTCTTCGAATCTCATTTTGCTCTGAGGTTCCCCAACTTCAAAGCCTGTCCATCCCATATCACCCTTTACAGCCTCATTTGTCGTCTTCCCGTGAGCGCCCAACGCGAGGCGGCCCACCCTCCTTTGATTTACATCCATTCCTGATTGTACCACTTACTTCATGCACAACACTGAGTTCCCAAATGTAAGCCCCGGGACCATCACACCCTTCCACAGCCCTCGAAGCAGCTCGTACCTATTGTATCCCCATAAAGCTCAGTGCTTCATAATTGCAGCATTCCTCTTTCCCTTTGCTACCGATGCTTTCTCTTGTACCTCCATATATCTATCCCCCTCATTTACCCATACTCCGAGGTACTTGTACTCGCTTACCCTCGGTATTTTTTGGCCCTGTATAAAGGCCGCATGGTCTTCGTGATCATTGAATACCATCAATCCACATTTTGTTGCACTAAATCCTAGTCCTAGAGCCACACATTCCCTTCCGCATATATCTGCCAGTGGCTGTATATCATCTTGACTATCCGCAAATAAGACAATGACATCAGCATAAAATAGACCTGGGAGCTTCTGCTCAACCATCGTGCCGACCTGTTTGTGTGACAAATTAAATCCAATGTTGCTACCTTCTAGCGCTTTGCGGCACCCGTTCGTCCCTCGTACTCGTAGTGCGTAACCAGTCGTAACGCTAGTACCAGATCTTGACCTCCAAGGTGGTGCCGGTGGGAGACTTTTCCTGTGCGTTGTTGAACAATAAAAAATTCGCAGCGTGCGCGTTAACTAAAAGCCGAATTCTTCTGTCTCTCATTCCCCATTAGCAGCCCCTCTCCCCTCCCCTCTCCAATCTTCCTCTGAAACGCAGGCTAGACATGCCGAAATTCTCTCCTGCGCAACACCGAGATGAGCACCAGCGCATGCGCGTCCCTCCCCCCTCTCTCCTGTCCCATGCTGCCGCCCTCACGCGCGCCTGTCGACCGCGTTCGCCGCTCGCCCTGTGAGAATTAACGGCCAGGCTAGAGGGAAGACAAAACGCGCGTAGCGTTCCTCTTCGCGTTCCACGACGCGAGGTCGGTAGCATGCCTAACGAACGCCAACGGAACGCGATCGTGCAAGCGCTCCGGCTTCGCATCACCTCATGGTCCCCTTTAGCGGAAAATGGTGTATTTTCTTTCTTTCTTTCTTTCCTTCTTTCTTTCTTTCTTTCTTTCTTTCTTTCTTTCTTTCTTTCTTTTCTTTCTTTCTTTCTTTCTTTCTTTCTTTTCTTTCTTTCATTCTTTCTTTCTTTCTTTCTTTCTTTTTCTGTTTCACGTATTCGTTTTCCTTTCACACTCGCACCTGCTGTGCATGGTAGTGGGGCGGAGCCAAGTTCTGTGGCGCATACCCACCTGAGTAGATTTGCACGGCGGAGCACAAGTTACCAATAGCTTAAAAACAGCTTCACTGTAAAGAGAATGAAGAGAGCGCGTAACGGTTCATGAAGAGAGCGCGTAACGGTTCATGATGATAATTTCTGACGATGGAGCTCAAGATACCGACAGCTTAAACAGCTTCGGTGTTAAAAGTTGCCTGGAAATGTTTAGTGAAGGAAACCACCACACTTTTCGCTATTAACACTGCCTAGAAAGTTGTCCGCAACCATGGAACATGAACAGTTTAGGGACTACACAGGCGCTATCCGCACACCCGCTCCGCACGTGGCGGGACACCTGCCGCCCGCAAACGGAGGAGGAAAAATTACAGCATATCCACGGGTGAATGATGAAGAGCTTGGGCGAAGCTCCTGAAGCAATCATGGTCTCGGGATCGGCTTCTCGTTGAGCCCGTTTCGCGGCGGCGTCCTTGGCGCGCACCGTCTTGGGATCCAGCTGGCTGCCGCCAAGCGAGCGCCCACCACTGCCCATCGTTCATGCTCCACCAACGATCCGACACGCACGGCGACGATCCAGGAGAATGAGAGAGGCGCTCGCTCCCCGCGCATCCCCGCGAAGCCCGCGCAGCAGCCAATCGGAGAGCAGCGGCACTTCTAGCGCCATCTAGTGTCGATTCACATAAGCGCCATATTGCATACAATTCTATTGGCCAACGCCATCTAGGAAATGAGACGAGAAATACGACACAGATTGTGTACAGCGCCATCTAGAAAAATTACACCATCTCCCGCTAAAAAGGACCATGAGGCGATGCGAAGCCGGAGAACTTGCACGATCGCGTTCCGTTGGCGTTCGTTGGGCATGCTACCGACCTCGCGTCGTGGAACGCGAAGAGGGACGCTACGCGCGTCGTATCTTCCATCTAGCCTGGCCGTTAATTCTCACAGGGCGAGCGGGGAATGGTGAGAGGGAGTGGAGAGGAGGTGTGTGGAGAGGGTATGCGCATGCGCAGTAAGGGTGGTCACGCCGCATACCACCACCACCACCACCACCACCGGACAGATACTGCTGTTTACTGCCGGCTGCCGGGAGATACGCCGGACCACGGAGACGTGACAAGGTTATACTAAGAGGAGCTACGCCCCTAATACGCCCCTAAAAACCGGAACGACGCCAATCGTCGCACACGGTGTACCGGTTTTTCCTCCTCCGTTTGCGGGCGGCAGGTGTCCCGCCACGTGCGGAGCGGGTGTGCGGATATAGCGCGTGTATAGTCCCTTAGGCCACGGATGCAGTAACTCAAAATCTGAAAGATTCAGATTACGCAAACCGTAATTCTATTCGTTACTGTGCATCTGTCATTTCTATTATTTCGAGAATAACTTCTGAAATGCAAGTTTTCTTTATTCTAGTATTAATATTCCCTATCTCTTTGTGTCTTCCCGTATTTGCAATACCCGCTATCTTATTCTATTGGGTAGATCAGAATTAGCGCCCAAATTTTGACTTACAGCCCATAGTGGGTTTGGACCATAATTAATTGTTATCATCAGCAATAATTCCACGATCGCGTGGCTCGTGCTGCAGTCAGCTATCGGCGATAACGCAGCGCGCCGAGACCGCGGCGGCTAGGCCGGTGAGTTCATTTTCGACGGTTTCACACAGCCTTGGTTCTGTGTAGCATAGCCCGACAGGTGTCATCGCCACTGTGAACTAAGGGGCTGCATGAGGCGTGACTGAAGAAGAAAGCATAGCGGATGAGCATTCAATATATTTGTAAAAAAACACACAATTCTTACCAATCGCCCAAAGTCGATGTGAGCCGCAGTCAATAGGTGAACAAGAACAAGAAGGAGTTACTGGTGATTTGTCGTAATATAGCTCATCCGTATTGTGATCAAAACCTCGTGAAAGAATGCAGTAAGGAACTGCTGGAATGCATGAACCCATTTTTATTGCTCTTGATAAAAATTTGATAATATGAAGCGCCGTGTTTAGTTGGGAAGCTTTTTGTACGGTACTTCTGCAAGAAAGTACCAGATCATAAGCACCGCACTTGTGAATACACTGAGCCGGATCCCTTGGTTGTCAACGTTTAATTCGCCAAGGCTATGTAGTAGTCATGCGTACCCATGTGTTAAAACTGAACGAAATGTATACAACGACCAAAAAATCTTTCACTTTCCCTTTTTTTATTTGTGGTCATTCACGCAACCATCACCGTCGTCAGACAGCAAAGAAGAAGGCGAAATAGGTGACATTCAACACGGCAGCATAATAATTCGTCTTTGCTCGTGTAATCTTTCCACACTCAGCATTGCCATGATCCAAGTTCAGCGATGCACGGGATTATTACTTAGACCATAACCTCGTCCAAGCCACGCGCCGCATGCCCATTAGAAATTTTCAGGCATTGGAAATGATCCTGTGCTGAATGGGACGTGCCATTCGCTGGCTCATACGAGTACTTGGTGGGACAACCACCCAACAGAAACCGGGTCAGGCGAGCGGCCAAGTCTTGCGAACTGAACGGCTCCCCCCTACCACGCCGAATTTTTTTTTTATTTCAATAGATGTTTCCTCTCACTTATGTTGTGTCGGCGGGTGGTAGCCGACGAACAGGGCCCGGCGACTGAGGCGAGACGCGACGGACGCCCGCACGGCCCGACGACACGAGCAGCGAGTGAGTGAACCCTGACCAGCTAGAGCTATTAGTCCCGAGAACGAACACTGGCGGCGCGGAAGTCGCGGCGATGTGACGTCACGGCAAGGACTCGCTTGCTCCGCGGCTGAGGATCGCCTTTTTCTACGCCCGCCGTGTACCCACCCTTTCGCGATACGGTGATGATTACTGCTCATTCTTGCGATGCAAATCTCCCAAGGGAGAAGGTGGAAGTTTACACTGCTAGCGAAAGTTTAGTAAACTGTAGAAAGTTTGGATAATATAGCTTATAATGGGCGAATTTCCGCCCGAACGGAAGATTCACCGTGAAAATGGTTATGCACGAGAGCAAGACATCCGTTGTTTTCACCGCGTACTCCAAGAGATCGCTGCTAAAAAATTTTCGCTAATGGTAACTTTATTACAACTTGGCGTAGACTCCACGGTTAGAACACGCGTCCCGAAGATTACAAATTAAATTAGGACGTTTTCAGTTTTCTAACTACATTGCGGCTTATCGTCCAAGTTATGTATGCCTTTGCATACATAACATACAAATTCTAGGTGATTCTAGGTGATTTGACAGAACTGCGCTTTCTGCTACAGAAGACTTCAGATGAATCTGTCTATCGTGAAGAATCACTTAACACATCCGGGAAATTAAACAAAATAATACTGCCACGCACACAATGGTTTCGGAAATTCTGAGGTGTTAGTATACTTGGATTATGTAAACAATTCTTCTCAACACTCATCTGGGATTATGTGGCCGTATATCCTGATTTGCATGAACTGCTGGTCCGATCAACCGCCGGGTCACGAGCGGTAATGTTAAATTCTCGTGGGAGCAGTGTTAATAACAATCGTCTGCAAAACAAACGCCTGAAACTCGAAATTAGCGTTTTGAACTGTTTCGATGGCACTCTAAGTGACGTGGCCCACGTATTAATTGAACGTCCTTCGCCTTTATGAGTGAATTAATGGTCTCGCACGTCATGTCCACATAAAGGCTCATGATGCTGAGGGGTATATCAAATGCAAAAAAAAATTAATTTATGAGCTGGCTATCTAAACTATTATTTATACAAGAGTAACAACGCCGTTGCTACGATGCTGCATGAAGACACAATCTGACAGCAATAAGGCCTTTCCGCAAATAACCTCAACTTTTTTATGTTCTGAAATGAAGCCCCGAAATCATTGCGAGAAAAACGTGAAACTAAACAACACGACGAGTGAGCAAGTACACAAGAAAAACAAACACAGCAACTGCGGCAGTATTCTCGGGCGAGATATTTTGCGAAGCTCAATACTGCATGCGTTTTCGTAATCGTGCGCGCCGGGCTTGGCACACCGGTAAGAACGCTGTCCGCCGATCGCGGATGCGTCCGATGCTAATAACACGTGTGGAGGCGAAGCCATCGTATTTTTTAAAGAAATCGCCCGTGAACAATGCAACCTAATAAGGTGAATAAGGTGTCTTGCGTGCCAAGACCACGACATGATTGTGAGACACACTGCAGATTAATTTTGACCGCCTCGAATTTTTTGACGTGCTCCTATATCTAAGCAGAGGAATGTTGCTTTTCACACCTGTAGGAATGCGGCTGCTGTGGTCGGGAATCAGACCCATCCCCGAAGTTAGCAGCGCGACACAACAACAAACCTGATCACCCCTTTCAAATAATAATATCTGGGGTTTAACGTCCCAAAACCACGATATGATTATGAGAGACGCCGTGGTAGAGGGCTCGGGAAATTTCGACCACCTGGGGTTCTTTAACGTGCACCTAAATCTAAGTACACGGGCCTCAGACATTTTCGCCTCCATCGAAAATGCAGCCGCCGCGGCCGGGATTCGATCCCGCGACCTTCGGGTCAGCAGTCGAGCGCCATAACCACTAGACCACCGTGGCGGGGCTGATCACCCCTTTCAAAGTGTGCACGACAGCGCGTGGGCACCAATGGGGACTGTGAAGAAAAAATGCATATAACTTATTGCCGTTTTACTAGGAACATTATCGATGCTGTTTTCGTCATTCATGTGAAGCTTGAGACAGGCAAAAAGCGAACGTAAACAGCGGAACAGCGCACGAAGCAAGCGCGTGATATGCCCGCGCGTCACGGCGGGCGTCGAAGAGTCCTTGCCGTGACGTCATCCACGCCTCCCGCCAGGCGGCGCCTCCTCAACTTCTCGGTGTTAATACCCGGAAACACTGCCGCTCCGGCGTCCCAAAGAATTACGTAATGATTACGCCACCGACACCATCTTGAATAATTTGCTAGTTCGGCGGCCTTTTAAAAGGGGCCGTAACTGAAGGCGAAATTGGCGCTAGGGTTCATGGAGATTCAAAATTAAAGTAGCCAATGGCAGCCTGCCGCCCGTGCCGACAAAGCTGTGCGCCCCGCGCCCATAGAGTTTCCTACAATACTTACTAGAGGGAACTCTGGCGCTAGTGTTTATGGGAGCTGCAATGCATCGTGCTTCAGCCAGCATGGGAATCATGGGTAGTACACGGATTTGTCTAAACTTCGTTCTTTCGGCTCCGTTTGGCACCGCGTCGCCTGCATCTGCTTTGTCGCAAAACGAAGTTCAGCAAAAATCAGCAGTTTCACTTCACCACTTTAACTTCTTTAGGCTCACCGATTCAAATCTGGTCACGAAGTTCACAACGATCCATTCTTTTATCCGAAAGAAAACCAAAACATAGCAATAAACAAAGCCACAAGTGCGTTCGAAGCCCACAAGCATGAAGAATAGGCAAATCCGTGTACTACCCATCATTCCCATTGTGGCTGAACGATCGCAGCGCCAGAGTTCCCGCTAGGTCATTTTAGGAAACTCTATGCCCGCAATAAAACGGAAAGGCGGGCTAGTTGGTTTGGTTGCATAATGATAATATTGCGCACGTAATGCACGCGCCGGCCGCCGAGGCCGTGCGCGCGCCGCGACGCTTGTTTTGAATTCCTCGAAAGTTCCGCGGTTGTAGCACGAAGCGAGTGTTGAGAGCGGACACCAGGCTGGCCGTGCAGGCAGGCTATGCTTGGCGGACACCTGCAAGTTTCCCGTTGTGGTTGGCGGGTCATTGTTCGCTCTTGAGACTTATCGGAGTGGTCTTTATGTCAGCCGTGCTCCGTCGCCGCCAAACAGGAGCCCGTCCTAGTCGCTGGCCTTGACATGAAGTTTCGTGATGTTCCGTTACATGAAGCGAGCTTTGGCCGGCGTGTGGAGTTTTTGTGGTGTTTGCGTGTTGTGCGCTTTTGCCGCCGTGGTGGTTAATGGCACGCACCATTCATACATCATGCAACGGTGCACGGATACTTCAAGACCGGCCGAGTTCCGCAAGATTCTTCGAGGTTCCGAAAAACTAAAGGTGAGCATGCGGCTTGCGTTCGCAGCCACACATTTACGAATTGCAGTTGGACAACACAGTTACTGTTTTTTTTTTTTAAATATGGCTGAATCGTGAAGAGCACGATGTTGCAGTTAATATCGCTGTTCCTAGAAGCAATGAAATTAAAGCACTTGAGACTCATAGTTTAACTTTTGCATCTATGACAGAACTGCGTGATGGAAGTGCATTTTGCTTTTTTTGCCTGTTTATCACTCGCCATCGTTTAATACGCGTTTCTGAGACTCAATAGGCAGTTTTAGAATAGCGTACGAAAAGCTTTGCGTTGGCTTTTCGCGCAACTGTGCATGCTTCGTACGCTAACCGCTTGCGGGCTCCCGTTAAGCGACGGAAATAGCGAGCCGAAACGCTAACATAGCGTACGCTATTCTAAAACTGCCCAATGTATCGCAGCTTGCACTGAGCCAGGACGACGAAAGTACGTTGTGCCTCATGCGACTGCGTAATTTGTATCGTTGGAATTAATAGTTTTCAATTGCTTTATTTCAGGACGGAAACGTTTTCGGAGTATTTGAGAAGGCAAGAAATGATGCGTTTGCCCAAGGAGGGGTTAACAGCTGTAGAATCAGCTCTCTGCGAAGTCTCGATCCGCAACTCAAGTGGACCAGCTTTCTATCCTGCCCCCAGTGCTTCTTCTCGGTGCGTGAATATGCTATGTACTTACGGCTGAAGAAGCACTCTGCGTGTTTATATATTGTCTCTGCTATTACCTACGGAAAAAGCGCTCTAAGGATTCATGTGTAGGCATGAGACATGTCCTATACGCAGAATTTTATTGTTTGTGTTTATTACAATGAAGTGCTCAGTGTACCGAACATGACGTCCTCCCTTCAGTGGCGTTATATTCAGCTAGGCATTGTATTGACGGTGAAAGAAAAGCTGCGTATAGGCTTATTTCACCTGGTCGTTGAGTAATACGCTTTTCTTCGAATGTCATGTGCTGCTGTATAAACTGATTATGGCCTGCATCCCGTTGCCACCAACTAACTTTCAAGTAGTGTTCAAGTACCATATATTGTGTCTTGCTCTTTTTAGCGCAACGTACTACTTACTGTGCTAAATCTGATCTTTGTCATTTTGTTTATCTGGTGAAGGTGTCCAGCATTTCATGTATATTTGAGCAAAATCTGAGCAAATATGTAACTGGTTGTTTTGTGTTTGGTATTATTTCAACGGTTAATAAGTAAATTATTGCATATTATTTCATATTTACATATTTTGCGCTTCGTTATGTTTTTGTCAAGCACTGACATTTTTTTGAACTACTTGATTACCTCTCATCAGAGGCTCCTCGGCACTTTGCTCGGTATTGCACCAAATCAAAATCGTGCTTCTTATATGTGTGCACGTCAAAGGGCCTATACCTTTCAATGTGTTCGATTTTTTAATTTCTAAATTTTACAATGAACTTTTGTGTTTAGTCATGCACACACTGTGAATTCTTCCCTTCTGTTCTTCTCCTGAACTTGTATCGCGCCCCATTACATGCAAATCTTGAGTTTCGGAAACAGAACAATAAAAAGAGGTAACAGAAATGATGTAGGTGGATTCATCCTTTATGCTCTAGCACATGCTGGCTGCGGCAAACACGAATGCGCGGCCAAGCACAGCACGCGCGCGAGTGCACGCGAACAAAGAAAAAGTATCCCGGCGCGCGGCATGGGAGAGGAGAAAAAGCAAGCCCACAAAAAAAAGAGAGAGAAATAAAACGGCGCGCGGAGAAGGAGGCAGAGGGGTGGAGGCGAGCGGCTGTTGTTACTGTTGCCCTGACGACGTAAGCAACGTAATCACTACGTCATCGCCCCCTGAGCTTGGCGGCCTTCTGCAAGGGGCGTAACTCAATAGCGCTTTCGGCGCTGTCGGCGCTTGCGTCGGCGGAGCGTTTGAAATTCGCGTCCTATGGGAGGTATACGAAGAGACCGACCAGTGCCTAGAGCCCAAGCAACGACTGATGCGACCGTTTATTCACACAACACACAAGGGACACGCGTGCACACGGGATTGGTCACATTTCAAATCCCGTGTGTCACTACACAACATCTTTTACTCTTCACTGAAATGAGGCGCAGAGATAGTGAGCGTGCGCTCAATAGATGGCGCCACCAACACCACAACTTGCACTCTCCATTGCGTTTAGCGATATCAGATGTCACAAAGAATGCGCATCGCGTCCCTACAATTATCCGTCAACATTCCGCGAGCTTATGCTTTCAGGCGCTATACTGTCATAATAGCTGTCAATACTTCAACATGGTGGAAGATACTTCTCCATATTTGTAGTTATCAAATTTTTTAACCCAGCTGGCGACACCACGAAGGCCCTCGACAGCGCTCGGGCCGCTATCCGTAAACGAAGCCATTGTGTGATCATCTGCAGCGCACATGGGCCTCGTGATTGGAGAGCTGAAGCTGCGCCATCGTGGTAACTATCCACAATATCAAGTGATTCGACATTAGATCGGCTGCCTTTTCTCTTCAAACGTTCGTATGTTCGCAGACGTACGAACTGTTGTTTAATGGAATGGCTTTTGTCCAATGCCAAGCGTCCACATTCCTTCACAACTGTTTCAACTGTCGATACATATGGAAGGCAAGTTGGTAGAATGGGTATTACCTGCGATATTTTCGAGAACATGGACAGCTTACCACGAGTCCTGTACGCTTCAGCCAGGCTAGTGTTACTCTAAGGCTGAGATTACGTCTGCGGCTGGTCGGATAACGCGTTCTACTAAGCAAGCCAGTGTCTAAAAGAATGATTGAACAATTCTAACATTTTCTCTAGTGTCTGAAGCTTTAAAACAAACTTAATGTGCGGTGTTTATGTGATAAAATTACATTTGCGATTGTGACAGGATCCCATCTTTTTGAATGCTGATGCGTTCGTGCAGGTTGATCCGGTCCTCAACGTGGACGCATCCGAAGACGCGAGACGCAAGGGAAGCTGTGTGAAGTCGCAATGGATTTCTTCGCAAATGCTCCCCCCAAGTAAGCACGCGAATGGTAGCCCCGATTAATAAACCGACGACGAGGAAAAATGAAGAATACTATCGGTTAAATGTTTCCAGAACAGCAGCCAACCAGGTGCCGTATAGGAAGGAAATAAACGAGGCATCACAGATAAAAAACAGGCATCTCGTTGTGCCAAAAGTTCTTTTCGTCATTCGTATAGACAAGTTTAACCTCTCGATTATTAGTGAAGGAAGCACGGAGCAGCATTACCAGCTCTATTGGATTACCGAAACCTCACTGTTTTCGGAAGACATTGCGTAGTACGAGCGACAAAAGCAAGATCCTTAAGAGCGATATAAACAAAAAGATTTTGAAACACTGTTATCACATTTGCTGCGCTTTTAGGGCCATGAATCAACCAATCATCAGTGAAAACGTACCCTGTGACTTATCCTAACATAAACAGACCTTGCCTGTGTTTGACATATTAGCAATGGCATTGAGTGTATTCTTACCTAGATCATTCCTTTTGATTTCTTTTTCAGCCAATTCGCTAAAATCCGTGACGTGGCCGTAATTTCGACTCGTAAGTTATCATTTATTTCGTACGTCATCTTAATAATATATGGGGTTTAACTCCTAGCTTATCTTGTACAGCTAACTACGTCGTTTGGCGTTGAAAAATGTTTACTAATAAATAATGCATGTATTATAAAAGCTCGGTGCGTATCTGCGACCATTGAGTCTCTGGCGTTCGAAGCACTCTGATTTAGATGAAGGGACATTCCGTTTTTTAATTGACATAAAAATTTTACAGATCTGAAAATCAGCATGCACTTCAGGTCTCGTGAAGCCACAAATCAAGCTTTTAAACTAAATTCTATGGGAATAAAACAGACCGCTTCAGGGGAGTGCAGCAAGATAACGTATGTATAAAGAAAAGGTTCCGAACAAACCTCTTCAAGTGCGTAACAATAAATTCCTTGTAGTTTAATAATCAATCAATCAATCAATCAATCAATCAATCAATCAATCAATCAATCAATCAATCAATCAATCAATCATTTATTTAACGTGCCCAGGAACAACCGTAAGGTCTTTGTGCAGGCGCACGCAAAAAAAAAACAATAAAAATAAACTATACAATACAGACAGTCTTCAGAAATAAAAAGAGCAAATACACGTAGACAAAGAGAAATGAACACAAAAGGGGAGGAGTAAAATAAGACAACACGAGAAATATTGAAGGGGAATGAAAAATTAGATTGCATATATACAACTATGCAGAAAGACGGAGAAGGGAAGACTTTGTACATTGTGCCATACTATGTCAAAACAGTACAAAGCTCGGATAGAAACAATGATTGTGGACTATGAAAAATGTCAAGATCAAGAAAATTATACATTATAGAGACTTTGTATTCTGTGAACGGTAGAGTGTTGGAAGAAGCAGGCGGGTACATGAAACGGTCTGTTCTCTCTGGTTAACTTACGCGGAATTCGAAAATTAACACAATTGAGAAGTACAGGGCAGGATATGATACCGTGGACTAGCTTGTAAGAAACAAGAGATCAGAACGATTTCGTCGGCAGTGAAGTGATGGCAATGATAATAATTCAGCAGTATTTGAACGAGATTTTTTAGCAAAGCGATGGTTATATATGCTAAGGAATTTTTTCTGGACTCGTTCAATGGTGTTACCTCTGGATTGAGCAATGCCATTCCATATCACGGACGCATACTCAAGTTGCGGAAGACATATGCCGTGTACAATTTGTGTAGGGCCATGGGAGACCTGAATTCTCGAGATATCTACAAACACATCCGAGAGAACGAAGGCCCCGCATAGCAGCACGCTTAACGTGAGAAGAAAAGTTTAACGCGCTGTCAACAATAACACCAAGATCACTGATTTCATAAACCTTGCATAACGGCACAGAATTGACAAAGTATTGAAATGACACGCTAGATGTTTTGCGAGTGATAGACATGAATTTTGTCTTTGAGGTATTTAGAGAAAGGTTATTGCCGTTGCACCATTCGGAAAAAGAACACAAATCTGACTGCAGCAAGCGACAGTCGTTAACTGAATGAATTTCCTTAAATATCTTGATGTCATCGGCATACAAGAGGAAAGAAGAATTACGGATGGCAAAAGAAACATCATTAACGTAAATTAAAAATAGGAGTGGGCCTAATACTGACCCTTGAGGGACCCCACTAGTCACTTTATACAAAGAAGACGTTTGGCCATTTACCGCTACATAACAATATCTATTGAGCAGATAGCTCTGCAGGAGATTCACAACCGACAAGTCAACATCAAATTGCGCAAGTTTAACCATAAGCAGTGTGTGGCTGACTACGTCAAAAGCCTTGCTCAGGTCACAGTAGAGTACGTCAACCTGTCCTCTCTGAGAAATAGGTGTGGAGATCTGCGTCATGAAACTAGCAAGATTTGTGGTAGTTGAGCGGCCAGCAGAGAAAACCATGTTGATTAGGAATCAATGAGCTTTTAACACTAAAAGACAATATTTTGTGAAGAGCCAGCTCGAAGATCTTTGATGTGGCACATAGTAGAGAAATCGGGCGATAATTAGAAACATGTGTTTAGAGCCCGACTTAAATACTGGGAAAACACGAGCAGTTTTCCACATGCTAGGAAATGTGGAAGTGTCCAGGCAGTTATTAAATATCGTAGTCAGTACTGGGACAAATATAGTACCATATGCTTTTAGTATGGCGGAGGGGATGCCATCTGGGCACCATGATAAGGATGGTTTTAAGCGCTTAATGCATTCGCTGATAAGATTTTCATCCAGCGACAAAGCACTGGATGAGCTAACTGCCTCGGGCTGTTGTCTGATATCAGTGCTGGAGTCTGAGGCCTTATAAACGGATGAGAAATGTGTGGCAAAACAGTCAGCGACGGCATGCACATCTACCCCATTTGAGTCTAGTAGTCTGAAGGACTCTCCGCTTTTGCTAAACCGTTTACGTACATACTTCCAAAACTCAGCCGGCCTGTCAGAGGTGCTTTTTTCTAAGAATTCAATGTACGAACTATGATCCCGTTTATATAGGCGTTTAGAGAGAGTTCGAAAAAAGCTGAACTCTTCCTTCCACTCGCTGGATGGAGAAAATTTAGATTTCCTGTGTGCGTGATCTTTATGCTTCAGTGCACTGATAAGTTCAGATGAGAGCCAGTGGGGGTATTTACGTTGTTTACGTGTATACTGAGGAATAAAATTAAGCATGCTGCTCAGTACAAGCTCCGTAAACCGATCAACCTGGTCATCAACATTAGGTTTGTCAGTAACCTGTGACCACTCAACGGTGGACAAGTGATGATAGAGGCCCGTGTAATCACCTCGCTTGAACGCAAATCTTGGAGATTTGTTTACGTAACTGCTGTAGCTCGTTGTTTCGGCTGATGCAGATAATCTTACGTTAAGTGGTGGGTGGAATTTGTCCGGACGTACAAGAGAGATGTTGGAGCGGGAAACTTCAAGGGGTTGATCGTTTGACACACACAGGTCTAAGACGTTGCCACTGGAATTGACGACTGAATTATGTTGCACTAGGGAATTAAACGCCAGAAAGTCCAAGAGCAGGCTGCACTTTTTCTCTGTGAAATGATTGTAATGAGAAAAGGTAAGCGTGCTCCAGTCAATTCCAGGTGCATTGAAATCCCCAAGAACAATAATTCTGTGCCCACTATGAGAAGATATCACAAGTTCAATAGAAGACATGATATCGTGAAACGAGGCAGGGGAAATGCTGGGCGGTAAATAGCAGCATCCAATCAACAATTTTTCACGGCGCTCAAGGTTGATTTCTAGCCAGATCGATTCTTCGATAGTTTCTAGGTCTTTCCGTCTAACGGATTTCAGTGAATTGTCAATGGCAATCAGCACGCGACCGCCTTTCTGTTTGGTTTCACTGAAATCTCGGTCACGGCGGAAGGTGGTGTAGGTCGGGGGAAAAAAGTCCGATGAGGGAATTTCAGTGCCGAGCCAGGTTTCAGAAATAGCGATAATAGGAAAAGAAGACGAAAGAACATTAGAGAAAAACTCGAGTGTCTTGGTACGCAGACCCCGAGCATTTTGGTAGAATATGTCTACGTTACACGGCACTTTCGATTACAGGCACTAGCTCAGAGGGATGAAGCATGTCATTGCGCAGCTCCCCACGAAATGGCTTGAAGAGGCATCCGAGGGGCCACATCGAAGGGTCATTCAGGCGTTGTAGCGTGTCCTCGTCAACTTCGATATAGAATGAAGAATATGACTGGAATCTTGTTTGAAGTCGCCGGCAGGAAATGGGAGACATATCGAATGAAGCAATATGTTTTTTGATGTCAGCAGCAGCGGTGTCCGCGCTCAGCTTCGTAACAAAAATGGCCTTAGGCCGTTGTGGCCGTTGTGGCCGCTGAGCAACAGATATAGTGGATGTCTTCAATGCTCCAAACGAGGCGGGTTTCTTCTTTCTTACACCCTCTGTTACCGCTGCAGAAGAGGCTGTCGCAGGCATCACACTGACACGCTCGGACGTGTCTACGTCACCTGGCGGCGAATTCGAAGATGAAAGAATTTTGGACAGAGGTTGTTCAGAGTACGCAGCTTGCTTGGAGGTCACACATCGGCCAACGGTCACCTGCTCTGGAGGGATCACAGGTGCCTTCACTGACACGGCGGCCGTGCGGCGCGTCAGCTCCTCACGCAGGAAGCGGACCTCTGCACGAAGGGAGGCGACCACACGGGCTTGTTGTTCAACACCGCGGGAATGATCCTTACGGAGGCGCTCGTTTTGTTCGCGTAGTTGGGATACCTCGTCGCTGAGGAACGAGATTCCCTCCAACGCGTCGAGGAGGAGGCGGCGCAGCCCGGCGAGGTCACCACCAACACTCTCACCACCCGGAGGGGCACACGTGGAGAGGGAACCGGTTTGAGAGCTGCAGTGCTCATCGCTGCCCGCCGCCGAGTTGTCTTCGTTAGGCTTACCAGAAGAACTGCTCAGATCACATAAATTGCAGCAAAATGAGCGCGATCCAGACTTCAGAAGTTGCAGCTCTTCATCAGGCCAGGTTACACACTTCGCATGAACACGTTTAGAACAACTTTCACAGCGGAAGAACTGCTGCTTACCGAAAAACGGGCAGGAGCATAGCAACCATGCATCCCGACTGGGAGCCATGGTGCGGGACTATTATTAATTACTATTAATAATAATAATAATAATAATAATAATAATAATAATAATAATAATAATAATAATAATAATAATAATAATAATAAAATCGAAGGCATAAGGCTCAAACTGAATTCTTTTAGAAAAGATGCAAGCAAACACTCCCTGGATGTGTTAAAGGAGTACTGACACAATTTTGAGACATCGCAAAAGCGACATTTTCCGTTTCCTTCGTATACAGTGTCAACGCTGTCCACAAATCGGTGTCGGAGAACACGTATAAAATATTTTAATTTGACTTTGAAGTTTTCGTCGCTGAGCGTCTGCAAGCCAGCCCCGATGCAATGGACATTATCCCGACAAGTCAAGACAGTTCCCCGAGTTTGCGAGCTTTGCGTCCTGCATGCAGCCTAAATCGCAGAAATCACTGTCAGGGCCAGTGGACGACAGTTCACTCATCGTTGTTTGTGTGCACCACGAGCAGATAACGGATTTGCGCTAGTACGTCGCGAGTTTCTGTATCCCCGTCACGTCATACTGACATGAAACGTCACTGAGAAGCCGCCCCGCCCCCTGATATCGAAACCGAAAATGTCTTTTTAATGTAGCGGTAATTAAAATATATACGATGCATTCCCAGGCACCACAATACTCGTTTTAGGTTTCTCGACACCAGTATTTTTATTTAGAGCAACAATCGGAAAATTTTTAAAAGTCGCGTCAGTACTCCTTTAACCACTCCCTGGAACCACGAATTACGGGCACAGTGTGTATGCAGGCACACAAAGGAGTTAAAACCACAGCTCACCGGTTCGCAGAATGAATCGTGGCGCATGTTCTAGACTTGATACACACTTGAGATATGTAAACTCCTGGAAATAGTAAAAATTAAACGACTTCAATGAACGAGTGCGTCATTGATTTGACCAATGACTGCCCTAGGAACTACGAGGTACTAGAACACTTATGCGTAGCTTGCTTTCCGAGTGTTATTAACACTGCACAAACGTCGTAACCATAGCGAGTAAGCTGAGACCTTTCTTTGCGTCATTGGCGGGAAATGACATGGTGTGCATATTCACACATTATTAGTTTTAATTATTATATACACTAGCGCTCTCAGATAAGTTCTTCGGCCGCGCACTGATGTGAGAGCGCTAGTGTGTTTTTTTTAAAAGCTACAGAACTTATGGAAAAAATATGACATGCAAACATAATTTAATTTCTCTTTTGTTGTCTAATAATTTCTGTTCTTAACCCATCGTCCAGCGCAGAATAGCCAACCAGCACGTTAAACTAGTTAATCTAGCTGCCCTTTTGTAGTTATCGCCCTTTCTCTCGCGTTACTATTACCGGAAAAATTAAATTCTGTTTATCATAACTTTCCTTGTGTTGCTGCTGGTACTCTGAGAAGTACCAGTAAGAATTTATCTATTTCAGTAAAACACGTTTCGAACATATCCATCACCTTGATTTGTTTTATTGTAGACTCGATCCTTTCAATTTTCACGTTAGAGCGTCGTGAAATTATGAATGTCCAGCTCTTGCCATTTCTCTCGTGATCCTGCAGTGATGGGCCTGGCAGTCTTCTTCTCCTTGGGCTGGGTGCTTGAAAAGCTTGGCTTCGGCAAAAGAGGAATCAAACCCGGCAGTTTGGCTGCAGCCTATCATGCTTTCCAGCGTAGCCCAATCCAAAAGTCTGGCGCCTTCTCCGTTCTGCAGAGCTGGGGAGTCAAGGGGATTCCCAGAATGGGCCGAATGAGCATCGGCTTCTGCACCTTTTACACCTGCTCCATAGTTTTAGCGGTTAGAATGATCATCGAGTTGCTGATTCAGGGGCTCTCTTTCTCTAAAAGCGAACCTATCGCCAAGCCTTAACTAAAGAAGAAGACATGTGGGCCCTCTAAAGCATCGTTTGTGACTTTATTTTCTGAAACTGCAGAGGACTACGTGCCGTTTAGAGTGCCTTATGCGCGTGTATGAGATTTAGGAAGTGTGCACCCACGAGTTATATAGACTACATCCGGTAAAGGTCAGATGTGCTATAAGCAATAGCTTATATATGACCCCGGATGGTTACATACACCAGTGGCCGAGGCTGATAGGTAACAGTAAAATTTTGTTGCGCACCTAGTCTACGGTTGCGTGAAGGACGCTCCAATAGTATGGAAATTTTTTCACGTGCCACTTCCAATATCTGTCGTCTCTTGCATTCGCTTACATTAATATCCTTTTTGTTTCCTACAGCCATAGCAGAAAGGAATGGGAGCCTTTTAATTGCCACTGAACACGATGCACCTAGAATCTCGAGACTTGTAACAGACACAATTTACACCTTCAGAGCTCACCTTTCCTTGGTTTTTTGCGCGCCTTACCGTTTTGTTACATGGATTTCCTGCATGATATGTTTATGGGTATTTACTAGATGCTTGGCGATCGCTGTTTAAAACACGTATGCTTTGTAACAAATATTTTCTCATTGATCCTCTTTCATTTTTTGGGGGGGGTTAGCTAATGCATGAGAGACCACAAGTGAAGCATTCTCGCATTCTGTAACCTCTTAGGCAGAGTCGTACACAACGCGTTACAAGCAAGCGATTACCTAGTAGTCAATTATATTTTCTTGCATTTTTGTAATATAATCGATTGCTTTTACGAAACTGTAACGCACTGGGTAATTTTATTACATTTTCCTGTAAATAATTACGGGTAATCAATTACTAATTTTCCTGAAATCAAGTTGTAGCCGGTCTTCTACGGCAGTTCTCAGCCCGAAAAACATGCTACCGCTCTTTAGGATAATATATAGCCTATTTTTTTCACATTTTCCTTGGCCTTACCTGCGACGCCTTGCCCGAGCGCCAGCAACAGCGAAGCGCCACGCTTCATAGATGATCGAAGCAATGCGCAACTATAGGCTGGTGCGCAAGGTGTTCCTACGTTATAATAGCGCCCTTTCCGCCAGCGTATGCACTGAGAGTGTGTTCAGTGTATTTGACACTTCTCTAGCGTCAATCCGTAACGTTTCGCTCAATGTGAAAAATTACGCCACAGTCACCACCCCGTGCATGCTTTGCATAACATCGATTCACATGGTACGTGGGATCTGCCGATTTTATATTATGTGTGGTTTGACGTGCCAAAAACACGACATGGTTATGAGGGACGCCGTAGTGGAGGACTTCGGAGATTTCGGCAATCTGGTGTTCTTTAACGTGCACTGAAATCGCAACAGTACTGGGGCATATATAGCATTAGCCTCCATGGATCGAAATGCGGCTGCCGCGGCCGGGATCGAACCCGCGATCTTCGGGTCAGCAGCCGAGCACCGTAACGTGTATCAGTTGACACCTTAACCAAGAAGCGTGGAAGAATAAGGAACGACAACTTTGAAAAAGAACTCAAGCCTCCATTCTAAAAAGACGGGGCGTCCAAACACGGACACAAGAAAAAAGTCAGGACACCACAAACGCCGGCTAACAACTGAAGAAACGCACAACGGCGGAAAAGAACCAAGGCACGAAAACTTACCTACGCATGCCCATGCAACAGGCGAACCTATTAATCCGGCACGCGTGGGGGCCTACGTGGAAGATAACTAACTGTTAAGGCATTTGATTTCATCTTTATGCAAACTGATCGCTAACAGATCGCTAACCGTAGTATCACCTTCTAATCTATCTTTACATGTGTCGAGATTATAAGTGCACGCCAAAATTTGATGAATGCGCAGTGTTGTACCGGTATAGAAATGAAGAAACGCGCCTGATGATTGAAGCATGCCATATCGAGAATAGTGGTAGCGCATGCGTGAGCTAACCGTCGATTAACTTGCGCAAAGATGAACTCAAATGCCTTAACAATTATCTTCCACGTAGACCCCCACGCGCGCCGGATTGATAGGTTCGCCTGTTGCATGGGCGTGCGCAGATAAGTTTTCGTGCCTTCATTCTTTTGAGCCGTTGTGCGTCTCTTCAGTTGTGAGTCGGCCTTTGTGGTGTCCTGACTTCTTTCTTGTGTCCGTGTTTGCACGCCCTGTCATTTTAGAACGAATACTTCAACTAGTTCTGGTCTCTGTTATTCATGCCTCCAGTTTTCTCTCTACTGTGCAAGCTGCAGAGTAGTACGTTGTAGTTTGAGTGAACTTGTGTCATTGCGTTGCGGCAATAACATTTTCAAGGAAAGTAACCCAAAATAATCGATTTCATTTCTCTTGGCCTCAGTTACTTTTCTGAGTGTGTAATTGGCCACTGTAATCAATTACATTTTAAAGGAATAATTGTAATTGTAATAGTTTATTTTCTGTAACGTGTAAGAGTATGCTCTATGGTAATACATCAACAGGGACCTTTATGGTAACCAATAGATGAAGATGATGATATTGATAGCTTATACCTCATCAGTGATGTCAGCTCGTTGTTACTTGCCCTCACATTTGCAGGGCGCCGAGTACCGTACGAACAGCGATTGTTCTTACACTGGAGAATGCTGAACACGCTGTTATGCATATTGCCACGCCCGCTTCTTCTTTTATGTTGATGTGTTCGAGTTTGACCAGCAAGGACGGTTATCAACGCTCGACGCTGGCCGCGAAGCAGTGTTCGAGAAGCTTCACGATTTGAGTAGATCGTTTTTCTAAGATTGCGCGCCGCACGCGAATGTTCCAGCTTTGTCCAGAGATAACGCCGCCAGCGATATTACTGAAAGTTCCATAGCGCCTGTATAAAAGCCGACGCGCTTGACCGCTTGTCAGTTGATCGACGGTCGACGCTCTGTTCGCCGTTATCAGTGTATTGCTGTAGCTTTCAGTTTCTCGGCCACAAGTTCGGCCTAATAAAGAGTTTCATCTCGACGTACTGACTGCTGCCTTCGTCGACGTCACGACCACGTGACAATATCATTCCTTGGATCAACAACTGCTAGGAGTCCTGAGCATCCAGCAATAATCTGATAGTTCTAGCGTGGCAATGGCAACGCGTTGCCGGTGCAAGTCGTGGAGGCCACGGTGGTAGAAGCGCGTGTTCTACATGGGCAAAAAATTGGCAGTAACTCAGTACGGCAGTGCGTGTTGTTCTCGATGTGTACACTTTTTCAAAATTCTTCTGACCACTTTTGTTATAAAAACGAGCAATTTCGGCCACTTATTTACAGCCCGGACGATCTGTGACCACAATATTTATATAGCCCAAACTAGCCCTATAGGGCACACTGTCGTTGAGCTTCAATCGCATGAAAAGCATTTTGAATTCTGTCAGTATGAAAGAAAATAAGGCAGCTTCGCTTTATAGGTGGCAAACCTGAAGCAACAGCAGAGCTGGGTGGTCTTCCTTGTTTCTGTTTATTTTTCTCTTTATCCTTTTCTGTTTTCCGTATCTCTTTTTATCACTGTTTCTTCCTTTTTCTTTCTTTCTTTCACCAATATATTTCTCTTTATCGCTCTTTCTATCTTTTTCCCCTTTCTCCCTCTGTCTATTTCTCGCTTCCTCTTTCTTTCTAGCTTTGCTCTCTCTCTCTCCTTCTCACTCATTCTTTGTTTCTCTATATTTCTCTATATTTCTCTCTTGCTCTCTGTTTTTTCTATCTCTTTCTGTGTCTGTTTCTTTCTGTCACTCTCTCTCTATTTCTTTCTATCTCTTTGTATACGTCTTTCCCTCCTCCTCGCCCTCACCTCACTTCCCTTTCTTACTTATACTGCCACGCTGCTGCTTGTTTTATTTTCATGTATTCGGGTTTGACCCGCAAGGACGGTTAGCAACGCTCGACGCAGACCGCGCCGCAGTGTTTGAGAAGCTTCGCGATTCTAGTAGATCACTTTGTTGAGATTGCACGCAGGACGCGAATAGTGTAGAAAAAACAGAGAGCAAGACAAAGAGAGAAATATAGAGAAACAAAGAATGAGTGAGAAGGAAACAGAGAGAGAGAGAGAGAGCAAAGCTAGAAAAAAAGAGGAAGGAAGAAATAGACAGAGGGAGAAAGGGAAGAAGATAGAGAGCGAAAAAAGAAAAATAAAATGATGGTGATGGAACAGAAAGAAAAAGAAAGAAATGGTGATAAAAAAGAGCTAGGAAGAAAAGAGAGAAATAGAAAAAGATAAAGAAAGAGAAAAATAAATAGAAACAAGGAAGGCCACCCAGCTCCGCTCTTGCTTCAGGCTTGGCACCACTGTGGCGAAGGTGCCTTAATTTTCTTTCATACTGAGAGAATTTAAAATGCTTTTCATGCGATTGAACTATTTCATGCGAGTGATTTTTTCGAACTCCGTTCGTCGCTATCCAGAAGTACATGGATTACCACGAACTTTTTTGTCTTCCTGCCTTTCATTCTTTCTACTGTGTATTTAAGTGGACACAGTAGTGGAATTACCTGTTGCTGTTATCATAATAAGTTGTGAGATTTACCCCTTTCTGTGGCATCATTGATGATAGTTTTTGGTTCACAAGGAACGGTTTTTTTCGTGGTTAGGCGCAGTTTTGTGACAAGCGCTTTGGAAGTTCTTAGGGTCTCGGCTTGTCGGCGGTGCATTGATATAGAGAGAATGAGTTTTAACGTCGTCTGCTGTCGCCATCATTCATTTTGCGCGAAGCGCCTGCTCGGCTTTGTCGGCGGTGCATCGTCTTGACCGATTTGTTTTCTTGCATGGTCGTGTCCTGTCCATTTGCTTGAGCGCTAGAGAGGGCGCCACCGCCTCAGCGCTCGTCGTGCGGCGAGAGAGACAGAGAGTGAACGGCGCGCGTTGGCTATGGAAACGCTTTTTCTGCGATGAACGATGGTCTACCAGCTCGCGTGGAACCAGAACGCGCCCTCGCCCGCGAGAGACAACGCCGACGCAGGCAGCGTCTGCTAGCGAGTTTCTTGACAAAAAACCGACTGCTCGCGCTGCACAACCGTTCACCGGCCACCCCTATATAGTATAGGCACTGGATCTTGACCTGCAGTGTAGTGCGGCTTGGAGATTCTTTTGTGTGTAGTTGAACAATAAATATTCGCAGCATGCACGTTAACTAAAAGCGGACTGCGGGTCTGTGTCAAATCTTTCTTCTCTGTCTCATTGCGCATTAGCAGTGATTTTGCTGTGGGAAACACCGGCGCACACTGCATGCTTCGCCCCTCCACAGGTTTGATGTTAGTGGAGCTGAAACACCCTTCCCTACATGCTACGCCCCTCCCCAATATTTTTTCACCTTATTTCCATACGCACTGTAGGAGGTCAAAGTAATCTTCGCTTAAGCCTGACCTCTCTGTATTTATGCAAATAAGCGCGTTCCTCATCTTCCTTGACAAGTGTCGGTATAATTCTAGCATTTATTTCTGCTCTGGCATCATGTTTCGTCGAACTAAATACGACCATCGAGTGATTCATACCATAGTTTTAAAGCATAAGGCCTACTTGGGAACCTGTAAAGAAGAAAGCATCGCACTTTCTCGCAATTAAACGATTCCTCCCGAACGCCTACGTTCTCTCTGGACACCAACCACCATGACAGCGAGCAGAGCGTAGTAAGTCAATGGCTGAAATATTAAAGTTACACGTGCGCCCCGAATGGTTCATTCGTTTCGTCGCAGTTGTGTTTACTTTTATTATTATAGACTGACTTCTCAACTGCGCGTTTCTTAATTCACGGCAAAACTTTTTTTAACTCTCTTTGCTTCTATTCGTTTCGTAATAACCACTGATTTCATATAGGCAGGGGTAATAGCTCCCAATTTAATTAATGCCCACTGAGTTCTTACAGTGGCAATAGCTCCCAATCTTTGGCGTAACACCTACAGTGCGTTGACGGCTAGACTTAGATGAAATCGGCAGCATTATTGTTACACTTTGATTCCACATTTGTAACTTTCCTTCAGGATAACATTTAGCTGTCTAATCGGAATGTACAAGTAAATAGTTATTGCAGCCCTTCCCTTTATATGTTTGTTTTCTTTTCTCTGTAATTATTAGTTAATACTGCAAATAATAAAATTTCATATGAGCAATTCTTGACTCAATAAGACCGACTGGTGGGTTAGTTGGTACTGCAAATCTTATCTTTCAGCGCAAGGAAACACGAGGACGAAAAGGCAGACACGAGGACACAGCGCTACTAACAACTGAGGTTTATGTACAGGAAAGAAGGAATGGTGTCAAAATCAACTTCGCACCCACATATCGCTTTACGACAACAGCGCCATCACTACCGCGACAAGAACAGTATCCCTTTTTGAGACAAAACAGACGGGCTGCTCACACAACCATTGGTTTTGTTAGTTTCAGACGCCTCAACAATTTTCGTGGTCATCTGATCTGATTTCTTGCAATCACTTTAGTTTTACTTAAAATGGGCTTGCAACCACAGCGCATGCAGTGTGCGGCAAGATGAGCACTCGTTGCCAGTTTGCTTACATTGTTAGAATGTTCTCGTATGCGGTGATTGAGGCATCTGTTTTCCAATGTACTCTTTTCCAATGACAAGGTGATACAGTAGACAACACCTTCCGCGTGTTTCCGAAAGCGAAATGTGGTGCGCCAGTTGATTTTGACGCCCTTTCGTTCTTTCTTGTACATTTGTATTTATGCTGTTACCGTATGATATAAACCTTAGTGTTAGTAGCGCTGCGTCCTCGTGTCTTCCTCTTCATCCTCGTGTTTCCTTGCGCTGAAACGTAAAGAATTCTTGACCAATTTCCCATTGTGGGTACGAGCCATATGCGAAGGTTAATCATCACCATCACAGTCTCGTAGCCGGTGTGACGTGAGCACGCGGCCACGCCTAGGGCGCTTGGACTGCGGCGGCTAGACCGGTGAGTTCACTTCTACTTGTTCACACAGTCTTCTTTCTGTGCAGCAAACCTCAGGCATGTTTTATGTCGCGAACACTGTGAACCACAGCAAAAGCAAAGGGTTGCATGAGGCTAGATTGAGGGACAAGGTACAGCGCACCCGTAATAATTCAACTTCGTCGTACTCTGCCTCGTCAGTTTCGCGCCTGACGCATCGTGAAATAACACAAAAATTGCACCGACGGCATGCGTGGACCCCATTTAAACACGACAGCGTTAAAGAGCTTCTTTCACAGAAATGCCGGTGTCTGTGTTGGCGTCGTTGGTTGTGAGGGATAAATCAGCGCTCTCCGTGATAGAAAATTCGAGATAAATGCAAATAAATAAATAAATAAACAATAAAACGCTTAGGTACGACTTGGAATCGAACCCAGGCGTCTCGCTTGGCAAGCAGGAGTTTTACTAGACAACCACGTCGTTGCCATAAACTGCTCCGCAACAAAGCCTATAGGTACATATGTGATGTATAGCGAGAAGTCTCGTTAACACATGTAATGTTGCCTGCAGAAGCGTAGAATCGCGCCAGGCGTCAAGACATGTGAATTGCACAAGTGAGGGACAATATTAAGAACTAATAGACACATCATCTGCTAGTTCGCATTAATATTGGTTGGGGGAGTGCAGACCCCCCCCCCCCCGAAAGTTTTCAATTTTGCTTGCGCATATATACACGCACACATACGAACGCACGGGCGAACATATATAATGTATGGTTCAACACCCCCCCCCCTTTTCGAAAAAAATTCTGGCTACGCTCCAGGCTAACGAGTGAGAAGGCCATGTTAACGGGGCCAGGTCATGCTATCGCGGTTCTACTCTTGAAGTGAAGCTTAAGCGTCCTTCATCTTTTTGTTGCCCTCGTGTAGAATTTTATACTATAAAAAAAGGCGAAATTATTTAAGGCGTTTTTTTTTAAAGAAACCTCGGAAGGAAAGTACCAGAGTATAAGCATCGTAATTGTGAAGATAGCGAGCCGGGTACCATCGTTGTGCACCGTTTCATTTGGAAAGGCCATGTGGTGGTTATGCACGGCCAAACATTATAAATCAACTGTTTACTATTGCCTAACAACCTTTTATTTTCCCTTTTATATTTTTGCGGCCATCCTTTATGCACACACTATTGTGAGGATAAGCCTTTAGCTAAAGAAGAAACCGGAAAAAAACTAAAGAAGGTGGATTTTCCTGTGTGTAAAGATTGTGATAACAGCATCAAGGGATATTAGCGAAAAATTACAGTCATAATTTGAAGTTTATAGTAAGATACAACTTTAGAAGTCAGCGGCATTTTCTCCTCAAAGGCGGATGAACACAAGCCTGCACCAATGTGCGCGCACTCGAGACTGACGTCATGAGAGGGACGGCCGGGGGCTCCGCCTTCGGAGAACATCGGCGCGTGCATGAGCGGAACTATTTGTTAGTCGCAGAGGCGATCGGCTGCCGCGCTTCGGTCGTCTGGGGGGGCCTCTCCTGACTTCTTATGTTGTATCCGACCATAGTTCAAGAGAGGTTCTATCTTACGCTGAAGCAAAGGTGAGGTTAAATATACACCACTGCCATTCAAGATAGTCTCAGCTTCACTCGCAAAGCAAAGCGGCTGAACTCCCACAGTCCCTACGGCTATTTTATTGCGATAGCAATTATATGGACAGTCTCGGCTGAATTTTGCCGTCGCCGTCGCGCCGTCATGCACCGTATATGTATAAGAGTATATATATATAAAAGCCCAAAGAAAAAAATAATCGAAAATGCTTCCGAAGCGCGGAATCGAACCAGGGACCTCTTGCTCCGCAGCGAGTGGCGCTATCACTACGCCACGAAACGCAGTTCCTCCACGTAGTTAACGGCGAGCGTTATATACACACCCTTTACCGCTGTACGGACTCAGACACGGCAGGCGATAATAAGCGTTTCTTCATTACCAGCGAGATGGCGCTAGGAGCCCGACGGGCGCATTTAAAAGTCGTCGGCGAGCTCGCTCGCTTTTTCTTATATTTGCGCATGGGAGAACCTTGCCCTTCCGCTGTCTGCTCGCGCGGTTATCTCGTGGTGAGGGGAAGAGGGATGTTTCACGCTTTCACCGTGATGTCCGCGCTCATGTTACGGCGCGTACGAATGTCACTCGAGCTCAGGGACGCCGCTAAACGAAGAAACAGAACATGAGCGCGAACTAGCAAGTATCACAGCTCGACACTTGAAGCACGCTAGTTTCCTTCGCTGCTTCGGCCGCCTTTGCAACAGGAGCGCTGTTCAAACTGAGAGTATCCATTGGCGAACCTCACTTAGTATAGCATTAATTTCTTGCTATCGCATTCATTGCTTCGCCCTTGCGGCGAAACTGTGACTTTTTTGTTTAATTTTTCAGTGCGATAATTCTTGTAGTAACAACTTGGTGAACGTTGTTTGGTTCAGCTCTTGTCGTCTGGTCTTTGTTGGTTGGCCGCGCTGCTTCATCCTCAGTAAGATTTTTTTCTTCTCCGTAATATGAAGTTTACTATACCTAATAATTGTTTACGTTTTACGAAAGGTGACTTTCACTGGACACGTGTGAGATCACCACTGGCGTCCGAGGCCACATAGACGAGAAATAGATGACATTCCACACGCCAGCCAGTGTCCTATGCATCTCCGCAGGTCTAGTTCTAAATTAAAAAAAAAAGAATTCGCTGATCTAATCATTCAACGATCCCGTCACGGTGGTCTAGTTGTTATGGCGATCGACTACTGACCCGACTGTCGCGGGGTCGAATCCCGGCCGCGGCGGCCGCATTTTCGATAGAGGCGAAGATATTTGATGCCCATGTACTTAGATTTAGATGCACGTTAAAGAACCCAAGGTGATCGAAATTTCCGGAGCCCTCCACTACGGCGTCCCTCATAATCATATCATGGTTTTCGGACGTTACACTCGAGATATTATTATTATTATTCGTTCAATTTTTAGCTTAGCCAAGATCTAAGTTGAGTGATGTAAATGCTTATTTGTTAAACCGTAACCTCGTCTTAGTCGTGCGTAGCTTGTGAACTCTGAAAGCTCCATGTATTGTAAATCCTTATTTTGTGCTAAATGGGAGGTGTAGCTGGCTGACACAGACCTTGTGGGACAACAGTCCCTCATAAACCGGGTAAGGAGGACAAATGAGGCCACTGCGACCCTGGACTAGAAGGTCTCAACTTGCATTATTCCACCTGGAAAATTTTTCCATTTCCATAAAGCTTCCTCTTTCTCTCTGCCGCTAACCGATCTGAGGGGTCATAACGAATGCGCATCGCGTCCCTTCAATTTTTCTTGATAATTCCGTTAGTTTATGCGTACTGGTGCTATCATAAAAATCGATCCAGTTCCGCACCATGAAAACTCTACAAACTGCGGAGCAGAGCTGAGGATTCGCCTGCCTGTGTTGACGCTTGGCTCGTGTGTGTCTGAGTCGAAGCTGCGGGTTCGCCTGTCTTTGTTCGCGCTAGGCTGCGTCTGAGCCTTCTGAAGTTGAGGGTTCCCTCGAAATCGCTGGCGTTTCGCCTCCGCGCTCTCTTCCGTAGATCTGCGTCTGACTCCCGGTGCTGGCGTTTCGCTATCGCTTCGCTGGCTCGGACAGACGAATTCTTCGGCGGTGGTGGCGTTCACGGGAAAGCAAGCGCTGGCGTTCTAGACGTGCAGCCTACTGGGCAACGATAGCAGGAAAGGAAACCTTCATTCGTGATGCAGGGCACCCTCTATTGACCTATTTTGGTATTGATTGACTTGTAGCGCCTCTTTTGACCTGTTTAGTATTGACTTGACTGTAGCGACATTTCCTGACCTATTTTTTGTACTTTGAGCGGGACGCCAAGTGACGACATGAGGCGGACAGACCGGGAGCCTAAGGTGTCCCGCACATGAAATGGCATACACTTCAATATGGCACAATAGACTTGTTTACATTGTTTACAGACTGTTTTACAGTTTCCAATTG
>NC_051178.1:66355615-66432635 GCF_013339695.2 Rhipicephalus sanguineus | reverse complement strand
ACCGGTGAGCTGTGGTTTTAACTCCTTGTGTGCCTGCATACACACTGTGCCCGTATTCGTGGTTCCAGGGAGTGGTTAAAGGAGTACTGACGCGACTTTTAAAAATTTTCCGATTGTTGCTCTAAATAAAAATACTGGTGTCGAGAAACCTAAAACGAGTATTGTGGTGCCTGGAATGCATCGTATATATTTTAATTACCGCTACATTAAAAAGACATTTTCGGTTTCGATATCAGGGGGCGGGGCGGCTTCTCAGTGACGTTTCATGTCAGTATGACGTGACGGGGATACAGAAACTCGCGACGTACTAGCGCAAATCCGTTATCTGCTCGTGGTGCACACAAACAACGATGAGTGAACTGTCGTCCACTGGCCCTGACAGTGATTCTGCGATTTAGGCTGCATGCAGGACGCAAAGCTCGCAAACTCGGGGAACTGTCTTGACTTGTCGGATAATGTCCATTGCATCGGGGCTGGCTTGCAGACGCTCAGCGACGAAAACTTCAAAGTCAAATTAAAATATTTTATACTGTTCTCCGACACCGATTTGTGGACAGCGTTGACACTGTATACGAAGGAAACGGAAAATGTCGCTTTTGCGATGTCTCAAAATTGTGTCAGTACTCCTTTAACACATCCAGGGAGTGTTGCTTGCATCTTTTCTAAAAGAATTCAGTTTGAGCCTTATGCCTTCGATTTTATTATTATTATTATATTATTATTATTATTATTATATTATTATTATTATTATTATTATTATATTATTATATTATTATTATTATTATTAATAGTAATTAATAATAGTCCCGCACCATGGCTCCCAGTCGGGATGCATGGTTGCTATGCTCCTGCACGTTTTCGGTAAGCAGCAGTTCTTCCGCTGTGAAAGTTGTTCTAAACGTGTTCATGCGAAGTGTGTAACCTGGCCTGATGAGAGCTGCAACTTCTGAAGTCTGGATCGCGCTCATTTTGCTGCAATTTATGTGATCTGAGCAGTTCTTCTGGTAAGCCTAACGAAGACAACTCGGCGGCGGGCAGCGATGAGCACTGCAGCTCTCAAACCGGTTCCCTCTCCACGTGTGCCCCTCCGGGTGGTGAGAGTGTTGGTGGTGACCTCGCCGGGCTGCGCCGCCTCCTCCTCGACGCGTTGGAGGGAATCTCGTTCCTCAGCGACGAGGTATCCCAACTACGCGAACAAAACGAGCGCCTCCGTAAGGATCATTCCCGCGGTGTTGAACAACAAGCCCGTGTGGTCGCCTCCCTTCGTGCAGAGGGTCCGCTTCCTGCGTGAGGAGCTGACGCGCCGCACGGCCGCCGTGTCAGTGAAGGCACCTGTGATCCCTCCAGAGCAGGTGACCGTTGGCCGATGTGTGACCTCCAAGCAAGCTGCGTACTCTGAACAACCTCTGTCCAAAATTCTTTCATCTTCGAATTCGCCGCCAGGTGACGTAGACACGTCCGAGCGTGTCAGTGTGATGCCTGCGACAGCCTCTTCTGCAGCGGTAACAGAGGGTGTAAGAAAGAAGAAACCCGCCTCGTTTGGAGCATTGAAGACATCCACTATATCTGTTGCTCAGCGGCCACAACGGCCACAACGGCCTAAGGCCATTTTTGTTACGAAGCTGAGCGCGGACACCGCTGCTGCTGACATCAAAAAACATATTGCTTCATTCGATATGTCTCCCATTTCCTGCCGGCGACTTCAAACAAGATTCCAGTCATATTCTTCATTCTATATCGAAGTTGACGAGGACACGCTACAACGCCTGAATGACCCTTCGATGTGGCCCCTCGGATGCCTCTTCAAGCCATTTCGTGGGGAGCTGCGCAATGACATGCTTCATCCCTCTGAGCTAGTGCCTGTAATCGAAAGTGCCGTGTAACGTAGACATATTCTACCAAAATGCTCGGGGTCTGCGTACCAAGACACTCGAGTTTTTCTCTAATGTTCTTTCGTCTTCTTTTCCTATATCGCTATTTCTGAAACCTGGCTCGGCACTGAAATTCCCTCATCGGACTTTTTTCCCCCGACCTAACCACCTTCCGCCGTGACCGAGATTTCAGTGAAACCAACAGAAAGGCGGTCGCGTGCTGATTGCCATTGACAATTCACTGAAATCCGTTAGACGGAAAGACCTAGAAACTATCGAAGAATCGATCTGGCTAGAAATCAACCTTGAGCGCCGTGAAAAATTGTTGATTGGATGCTGCTATTTACCGCCCAGCATTTCCCCTGCCTCGTTTCACGATATCATGTCTTCTATTGAACTTGTGATATCTTCTCATAGTGGGCACAGAATTATTGTTCTTGGGGATTTCAATGCACCTGGAATTGACTGGAGCACGCTTACCTTTTCTCATTACAATCATTTCACAGAGAAAAAGTGCAGCCTGCTCTTGGACTTTCTGGCGTTTAATTCCCTAGTGCAACATAATTCAGTCGTCAATTCCAGTGGCAACGTCTTAGACCTGTGTGTGTCAAACGATCAACCCTTGAAGTTTCCCGCTCCAACATCTCTCTTGTACGTCCGGACAAATTCCACCCACCACTTAACGTAAGATTATCTGCATCAGCCGAAACAACGAGCTACAGCAGTTACGTAAACAAATCTCCAAGATTTGCGTTCAAGCGAGGTGATTACACGGGCCTCTATCATCACTTGTCCACCGTTGAGTGGTCACAGGTTACTGACAAACCTAATGTTGATGACCAGGTTGATCGGTTTACGGAGCTTGTACTGAGCAGCATGCTTAATTTTATTCCTCAGTATACACGTAAACAACGTAAATACCCCCACTGGCTCTCATCTGAACTTATCAGTGCACTGAAGCATAAAGATCACGCACACAGGAAATCTAAATTTTCTCCATCCAGCGAGTGGAAGGAAGAGTTCAGCTTTTTTCGAACTCTCTCTAAACGCCTATATAAACGGGATCATAGTTCGTACATTGAATTCTTAGAAAAAAGCACCTCTGACAGGCCGGCTGAGTTTTGGAAGTATGTACGTAAACGGTTTAGCAAAAGCGGAGAGTCCTTCAGACTACTAGACTCAAATGGGGTAGATGTGCATGCCGTCGCTGACTGTTTTGCCACACATTTCTCATCCGTTTATAAGGCCTCAGACTCCAGCACTGATATCAGACAACAGCCCGAGGCAGTTAGCTCATCCAGTGCTTTGTCGCTGGATGAAAATCTTATCAGCGAATGCATTAAGCGCTTAAAACCATCCTTATCATGGTGCCCAGATGGCATCCCCTCCGCCATACTAAAAGCATATGGTACTATATTTGTCCCAGTACTGACTACGATATTTAATAACTGCCTGGACACTTCCACATTTCCTAGCATGTGGAAAACTGCTCGTGTTTTCCCAGTATTTAAGTCGGGCTCTAAGACAGATGTTTCTAATTATCGCCCGATTTCTCTACTATGTGCCACATCAAAGATCTTCGAACTGGCTCTTCACAAAATATTGTCTTTTAGTGTGAAAAACTCATTGATTCCAAATCAACATGGTTTTCTTGCTGGCCGCTCAACTACCACAAATCTTGCTAGTTTCATGACGCAGATCTCCACACCTATTTCTCAGAGAGGACAGGTTGACGCAATCTACTGTGACCTGAGCAAGGCTTTTGACGTAGTCAGCCACACACTGATTATGGTTAAACTTGCGAACTTTGATGTTGACTTGTCGATTGTGAATCTCTTGCACAGCTATCTGCTCAATAGATCTTGTTATGTTGCCGTGAATGGCCAAACCTCTTCTTTGTATAAAGTGACTAGTGGGGTCCCTCAAGGGTCGGTATTAGGCCCACTCCTATTTTTAATTTACGTTAATGATGTTTCTTTTGCCATCCGTAATTCTTCTTTCCTCTTGTATGCCGATGACATCAAGATATTTAAGGAAATTCATTCAGTTAACGACTGTCGCTTGCTGCAGTCAGATTTGTGTTCTTTTTCCGAATGGTGCAACGGCAATAACCTTTCTCTAAATACCTCAAAGACAAAATTCATGTCTATCACTCGCAAAACATCTAGCGTGTCATTTCAATACTTTGTCAATTCTGTGCCGTTATGCAAGGTTTATGAAATCAGTGATCTTGGTGTTATTGTTGACAGCGCGTTAAACTTTTCTTCTCACGTTAAGCGTGCTGCTATGCGGGGCCTTCGTTCTCTCGGATGTGTTTGTAGAATATCTCGAGAATTCAGGTCTCCCATGGCCCTACACAAATTGTACACGGCAATATGTCTTCCGCAACTTGAGTATGCGTCCGTGATATGGAATGGCATTGCTCAATCCAGAGGTAACACCATTGAACGAGTCCAGAAAAAATTCCTCAGAATATATAACCATCGCTTTGCTAAAAATGACTCTGGATCTCGTTCAAGTACTGCTGAATCATTATCACTGCCATCACTTCACTGCCGACGAAATCGTTCTGATCTCTTATTTCTCTACAAGTTGTCCACGGTATCATATCCTGCCCTGTACTTCTCAATTGTGTTAATTTTCGAATTCCGCGTAAGTTAACCAGAGAGAACAGACCGTTTCATGTACCCGCCTGCTTCTTCCAACACTCTACCGTTCACAGAATACAAAGTCTTTATAATAATAATTTTCTTGATCTTGACGTTTTTCATAGTCCACAATCATTGTTTTTATCCGAGCTTTGCACTGTTTTGACATAGTATGGCACAATGTACAAAGTCTTCCCTTCTCCGTCTTTCCGCATAGTTGTATATGTGCAATCTAATTTTTTATTCCCCTTCAATATTTCTCATATTGTCTTATTTTACTCCTCCCCTTTTGTGTTCATTTCTCTTTGTCTACGTGTTTTTGCTCTTTTTATTTCTGAAGACTGTCTGTATTGTATTGTTTATTTTTATTTTATTTTTTTTTGCGTGTGCCTGCACAAAGACCTCACGGTTGTTCCTGGGCACGTTAAATAAATGATTGATTGATTGATTATTATTATTATTATTATTATTATTATTATTATTATTATTATTATTATTATTATTATTATTATTATTATTATTATTATTATTATTATTATTAAACTACATGGAATTTATTGTTACGCACTTGAAGAGGTTTGTTCGGAACCTTTTCATTATACATACGTTATCTTATCTTGCTGCACTCCCCTGAAGCGGTCTGTTTTATTCTGCCCATAGAATTTAGTTTAAAAGCTTCATTCGTGGCTTCACGAGACCTCAAGTGCATGCTGATTTTCAGATCTGTAAAATTTTTATGTCAATTAAAAAACGAAATGCCCCTTCATCTAAATCAGAGTGCTTCGAACGCCAGAGACTCAATAGTAGCAGATACGCACCGAGCTTTTATAATACACGCATTATTTATTAGTAAACATTTTTCAACGCCAAACGACGTAGTTAGCTATACAAGATAAGGGAGGAGTTAAACCCCATATAATATTAAGATGACGTACGAAATAAATGATAACTTACGAGTCGAAATTACGGCCACGTCACGGATTTTAGCGAATTGGCTGAAAAAGAAATCAAAAGGAATGATCTAGGTAAGAATACACTCAATGCCATGGCTAATATGTCAAACACAGGCAAGGTCTGTTTATGTTAGGATAAGTCAGAGGGTACGTTTTCACTGATGATTGGTTGATTCATGGCCCTAAAAGCGCAGCAAATGTGATAACAGTGTTTCAAAATCTTTTTGTTTATATCGCTCTTAAGGATCTTGCTTTTGTCGCTCGTACTACGCAATGTCTTCCGAAAACAGTGAGGTTTCGGTAATCCAATAGAGCTGGTAATGCTGCTCCGTGCTTCCTTCACCATTGATCGAGAGGTTAAACTTGTCTATACGAATGACGAAAAGAACTTCTGGCACAACGAGATGCCTGTTTTTTATCTGTGATGCCTCGTTTATTTCCTTCCTATACGGCACCTGGTTGGCTGCTGTTCTGGAAACATTTAACCGATAGTATTCTTCATTTTTCCTCGTCGTGGGTTTATTAATCGGGCTACCATTCGCGTGCTTACTTGGGGGGAGCATTTGCGAAGAAATCCATTGCGACTTCACACAGCTTCCCTTGCGTCTCGCGTCTTCGGATGCGTCCACGTTGAGGACCGGATCAACCTGCACGAACGCATCAGCATTCAAAAAGATGGGATCCTGTCACAATCGCAAATGTAATGTTTATCACATAAACACCGCACATTAAGTTTGTTTTAAAGCTTCAGACACTAGAGAAAATGTTAGAATTGTTCAATCATTCTTTTAGACACTGGCTCGCTTAGTAGAACGCGTTATCCGACCAGCCGCAGACGTAATCTCAGCCTTAGAGTAACACTAGCCTGGCTGAAGCGCACAGGACTCATGGTAAGCTGTCCATGTTCTCGAAAATATCGCAGGTAATACCCATTCTACCAACTTGCCTTCAATATGTATCGACAGTTGAAACAGTTGTGAAGGAATGTGGACGCTTGGCATTGGACAAAAGCCAGTCCATTAAACAACAGTTCGTAGGTCTGCGAACATACGAACGTTTGAAGAGAAAAGGCAGCCGATCTAATGTCGAATCACTTGATATTGTGGATAGTTACCACGATGGCGCAGCTTCAGCTCTCCAATCACGAGGCCCATGTGCGCTGCAGATGATCACACAATGGCTTCGTTTACGGATAGCGGTCCGAGCGCTGTCGAGGGCCTTCGTGGTGTCGCCAGCTGGGTGAAAAAATTTGATAACTACAAATATGGAGAAGTATCTTCCACCATGTTGAAGTATTGACAGCTATTATGACAGTATATCGCCTCAAAGCATAGGCTCGCGGAATGTTGACGGATAATTGAACGGACGCGATGCGCATTCTTTGTGACATCTGATATCGCTAAACGCAATGGAGAGTGCAAGTTGGGGTGTTGGTGGCGCCATCTATTGAGCGCACGCTCACTATCTCTGCGCCTCATTTCAGTGAAGAGTAACAGATGTCGTTGTGTAGTGACACACAGGATTTGAAATGTGACCAATCCCGTGTGCACGCGTGTCCCTTGAGTGTTGTGTGAATAAACGGTCGCATCAGTCGTTGCTTGGGCTCTAGGCACTGGTCGGTCTCTTCGTATACCTCCCATAGGACGCGAATTTCAAACGCTCCGCCGACGCAAGCGCCGACAGCGCCGTGAGCCCTATTGAGTTACGCCCCTTGCAGAAGGCCGCCAAGCTCAGGGGGCGATGGTGTAGTGATTACGTTGCTTACGTCGTCGGGGCAACAGTAACAACAGCCGCTCGCCTCCACCCCTCTGCCTCCTTCTCCGCGTGCCGTTTTATTTCTCTCTTTTTTTGTGTGAGCTTGCTTTTTCTCCTCTCCCATGCCGCGCGCCGGGATTCTTTTTCTTTGTTCGCGTGCGCTCGCGCGCGTGCTGTGCTTGGCCGCGCATTCGTGTTTGCCCGCAGCCAGCATGTCCTAGAGCATAAAGGATGAATCCACCTACATCATTTCTGTTACCTCTTTTTATTGTTCTGTTTCCGAAACTCAAGATTTGCATGTAATGGGGCGCGATACAAGTTCAGGAGAAGAAGAGAAGGGAAGAATTCACAGTGTGTGCATGACTAAACACAAAAGTTCATTGTAAAATTTAGAAATTAAAAAATCGAACGCATTGAAAGGTGTAGGCCCTTTGACGTGCACACATATAAGAAACACGATTTTCATTTGGTGCAATACCGAGCAAAGTGCAGAGGAGCCTCTGATGAGAGGTAATCATGTAGTTAAAAAAATGTCAGTGCATGACAAAAACATAACGAAGCGCAAAATATGTAAATATGAAATAATAATGCAATAATTTACTTATTAACCGTTGAAATAGTACGAAACACAAAACAACCAGTTACATATTTGCTACAAATATACACATTTACATATTTGCTAGTTACATATTTGCTACAAGTTACATATTTGCTACAAATACACATGAAATGCTGGACACCTTCACCAGATAAACAAAATGACAAAGATCAGATTTAGCACAGTAAGTAGTACATTGCGCTAACAAGAGCAAGACACAATATATGGTACTTGAACACTACTTGAAAGTTAGTTGGTGGCAACGGGATGCAGGCCATAGTCAGTTTATGCAGCAGCACATGACATTCGAAGAAAAGCGTATTACTCAACGACCAGGTGAAATAAGCCTATACGCAGCTTTTCTTTGACCGTCAGTACAATACCTAGCTGAATATAACGCCACTGAAGGGGGGACGTCATGTTCGGTACACTGAGCACTTCATTGTAATAAACATTTGCATAATTATTTTTGCATAATAAATTCTGCATATAGGACATGTCTCATGCCTACACATGAATTCTTAGAGCGCTTTTTCTATAGGTAATAGCAGAGACAATATATAAACACGCAGAGTGCTTCTTCAGCCGTAAGTACATAGCATATTCACGCACCGAGAAGCACTGGGGGCAGGATAGAAAGCTGGCCCACTTGAGTTGCGGATCGAGACTTCTCAGAGAGCTGATTCTTCAGCTGTTAACCCCTCCTTGGGCAAACGCATCATTTATTGCCTTCTCAAATACTCCGAAAACGTTTCCGTCCTGAAATAAAGCAATTGAAAACTATTAATTCCAACGATACAAATTACGCAGTCGCATGAGGCACAACGTAGTTTAGTCGTCTTGGCTCAGTGCAAGCTGCGATACATTGGGCAGTTTTAGAATAGCGTACGCTATGCTAGCGTTTGCGGCTCGCTATTTCCGTCACTTAACGGGAGCCCGCAAGCGGTTAGCGTACGACGCATGCACAGTTGCGCGAAAAGCCAACGCAAAGCTTTTCGTACGCTATTCTAAAACTGCCTATTGAGTCTCAGAAACGCGTATTAAACGATGGCGAGTGATAAACAGGCAAAAAAAGCAAAATGCACTTCCATCACGCAGTTCTGTCATAGACGCAAAAGTTAAAGTATGAGTCTCAAGTGCTTATATTTCATTGCTTCTAGGAACAGCGATATTAACTGCAACATCGTGCTCTTCACGATTCAGCCATATTTAAAAAAAAAACAATAATTGTGTTGTCCAACTGCAACTCGTATATGTGTGGCTGCGAACGCAAGCCGCATGCTCACCTTTAGTTTTTCGGAACCTCGAAGAATCTTGCGGAACTCGGCCGGTCTTGAAGTATCCGTGCACCGTTGCATGATGTACGAATGGTGCGTGCCGTTAACCACCACGGCGGCAAAAGCGCACAACACGCAAACACCACACAAACTCGACACGCCGGCCAAAGCTCGCTTCATGTAACGGAACATCACGAAACTTCATGTAAAGGCCAGCGACTAGGACGGGCTCCTGTATGGCGGCGACGGAGCACGGCTGACATAAAGACCACTCCGATAAGTCTCAAGAGCGAACAATGACCCGCCAACCACAACGGGAAACTTGCAGGTGTCCGCCAAGCATAGCCTGCCTGCACGGCCAGCCTGGTGTCCGCTCTCAACACTCGCTTCGTGCTACAACGGAACTTTCGAGGAATTCAAAACTAGCGTCGCGGCGCGCGCACGGCCTCGGCGGCCCGCGCGGGCATTACGTGCGCAATATTATTATTATGCAACCAAACCAACTAGCCCGCCTTTCCGTTTTATTGCGGGCATAGAGTTTCCTAAAATGACCTAGAGGGAACTCTGGCGCTGCGATCGTTCAGCCACCATGGGAATGATGGGTAGTACACGGATTTGCCTATTCTTCGTGCTTGTGGGCTTCGAACGCACTTGTGGCTTTGTTTATTGCTATGTTTTGGTTTTCTTTCGGATAAAAGAATGGATCGTTGTGAACTTCGTGACCAGATTTCAATCGGTGAGCCTAAAGATGTTAAAGTGGTGAAGTGAAACTGCTGATTTTTGCAGAACTTCGTTTTGCGACAAAGCGGATGCAGGCGACGCGGAGCCAAACGGAGCCGAAAGAACCAAGTTTAGACAAATCCATGTACTACCCATGATTCCCATGCTGGCTGAAGCGCGATGCATTGCAGCTCCCATAGACACTAGCGCCAGAGTTCCCTCTAGTAAGTATTGTAGGAACCTCTATGGGCGCGGGGCGCACAGCTTTGTCGGCACGGGCGGCAGGCTGCCATTGGCTGCTTTAATTTTGAAGCTCCATGAACCCTAGCGCCAATTTCGCCTTCAGTTACGGCCCCTTTTAAAAGGCCGCCGAACTAGCAAATTATTCAAGATGGTGTCGGTGGCGTAATCATTACGTAATTCTTTGGGACGCCGGAGCGGCAGTGTTTCCGGGTATTAACACCGAGAAGTTGAGGAGGCGCCGCCTGGCGGGAGGCGTGGATGACGTCACGGCAAGGACTCTTCGACGCCCGCCGTGACGCGCCGGCATATCACGCGCTTGCTTCGTGCGCTGTTCCGCTGTTTACGTTAGCTTTTTGCCTGTCTCAAGCTTCACATGAATGACGAAAACAGCATCGATAATGTTCCTAGTAAAACGGCAATAAGTTATATGCATTTTTTCTTCACAGTCCCCTTTGGTGCCCACGCGCTGTCGTGCACACTTTGAAAGGGGTGATCAGGTTTGTTGTTGTGTCGCGCTGCTAACTTCGGGGATGGGTCTGATTCCCGACCACAGCAGCCGCATTCCTACAGGTGTGAAAAGCAACATTCCTCTGCTTAGATATAGGAGCACGTCAAAGAATTCGAGGCGGTCAAAATTAATCTGCAGTGTATCTCACAATCATGTCGTGGTCTTGACACGCAAGACACCTTATTCACCTTATTAGGTTGCATTGTTCACGGGCGATGTCTTTAAAAAATATGATGGCTTCGCCTCCACACGTGTTATTTGCATCGGACGCATCCGCGATCGGCGGACAGCGTTCTTGCCGGTGTGCCAAGCCCGGCGCGCACGATTAGGAAAACGCATGCAGTATTGAGCTTCGCAAAATATCTCGAAAGCGCTCGCCCGAGAATACTGCCGCAGTTGCTGTGTTTGTTTTTCTTGTGTACTCGCTCACTCGTCGTCTTGTTTAGTTTCACGTTTTTCTCTCAATGATTTCGGGGCTTCATTTCAGAACATAGAAAAAGTTGAGGGTATTTGCGGAAAGTCCTTATTGCTGTCAGATTGTGTCTTCATGCAGCATCGTAGCAACGGCGTTGTTACTCTTGTATAAATAATAGTTTAGATAGCCAGCTCATAAATTAATTTTTTTTTGCATTTGATATACCCCTCAGCATCATGAACCTTTATGTGGACATGACGTGCGAGACCATTAATTCACTCATAAACGCGAAGGACGTTCAAATAATACGTGGGCCACGTCACTGAGAGTGCCATCGAGACAGTTCAAAACGCTAATTTCGAGTTTCAGGCGTTTGTTTTGCAGACGATTGTTATTAACACTGCTCCCACGAGAATTTATCATTACCGCTCGTGACCGGGCGGTTGATCGGACCAGCAGTTCATGCAAATCAGGATATACGGCCACATAATCCCAGATGAGTGTTGAGAAGAATTGTTTACATAATCCAAGTATACTAACACCTCAGAATTTCCGAAACCATTGTTTGCGTGGCAGTATTATTTTGTCTAATTTCCCGGATGTGTTAAGCGATTCTTCACGATAGACAGATTCATCTGAAGTCTTCTGTAGCAGAAAGCGCAGTTCTGTCAAATCACCTAGAATCACCTAGAATTTGTAAGTTATGTATGCAAAGGCATACATAACTTGTACGATAAGCCGCAATGTAGTTAGAAAACTGAAAACGTCCGAATTTAATTTGTAATCTTCGGGACGCGTGTTCTAACCGTGGAGTCTACGCCAAGTTGTAATAAAGTTACCATTAGCGCAAATTTTTTAGCAGCGATCTCTTGGAGTACGCGGTGAAAACAACGGACGTCTTGCTCTCGTGCATAACGATTTCCACGGTGAATCTTCCGTTCGGGCGGAAGTTCGCCCATTATAAGCTATATTATCCAAACATTCTACAGTTTACTAAACTTTCGCTAGCAGTGTAAACTTCCACCTTCTCCCTTGGCAGATATGCATCGCAAGAATGAGCAGTAATCACCACCGTATCGCGAAAGGGTGGGTACACGGCGGGCGTAGAAAAAGGCGATCCTCAGCCGCGGAGCAAGCGAGTCCTTGCCGTGACGTCACATCGCCGCGACTTCCGCGCCGCCAGTGCTCGTTCTCGGGACTAATAGCTCTAGCTGGTCAGGGTTCACTCACTCGCTGCTCGTGTCGTCGGGCCGTGCGGGCGTCCGTCGCGTCTCGCCTCAGTCGCCGGGCCCTGTTCGTCGGCTACCGCCCGCCGACACAACATAAGTGAAAGGAAACATCTATTGAAATAAAAAAAAATTCGGCGTGGTAGGGGGGAGCCGTTCAGTTCGCAAGACTTGGCCGCTCGCCTGACCCGGTTTCTGTGGGGTGGTTGTCCCGCCAAGTACTCGTATGAGCCAGCGAATGGCACGTCCCATTCAGCACAGGATCATTTCCAATGCCTGAAAATTTCTAATGGGCATGCGGCGCGTGGCTTGGACGAGGTTATGGTCTAAGTAATAATCCCGTGCATCGCTGAACTTGGATCATGGCAATGCTGAGTGTGGAAAGATTACACGAGCAAAGACGAATTAGTATCCTGGCGTGTTGAATGTCACCTATTTCGCCCTCTTCTTTGCTGTCTGACGACGGTGACGGTTGCGTGAATGACCACAAATAAAAAAAGGGAAAATGAAAGATTTTTTATACATCTCGTTCAGTTTTAACACATGGGTACGCATGACTACTACATAGCCTTGGCGAATTAAACGTTGACAACCAAGGGATCCGGCTCAGTGTATTCACAAGTGCGGTGCTTATGATCTGGTACTTTCTTGCAGAAGTACCGTACAAAAAGCTTCCCAACTAAACACGGCGCTTCATATTATCAAATTTTTATCAAGAGCAATAAAAATGGGTTCATGCATTCCAGCAGTTCCTTACTGCGTTCTCTCACGAGGTTTTGATCCCAATACGGATGAGCCAGATTACGACAAATCACCAGTAACTCCTTCTTGTTCTTGTTCACCTATTGACAGCGGCTCACATCGTTTGGGCGATTGGTAAGAATTGTGTGTTTTTTAGATGCGAAGTATCTTAAGGCCGAGCTCAATCAGGTGGTGTGCGGCGTGACCACCCTTACTGCGCATGCGCATACCCTCTCCACTACCTCCTCTCCACTCACCCTCTCCCCTTCCCCTCTCCCCTTTTCCTCTCCCATACCCCTCTCCCCCGCCCCTCTCCCCTTCCCCTCTCTTCTTTCCCTCTCCCCTCCCCCTTTCCACTCTTCCTCTGAAACGCGGGCTAGACATGCCGAAATTCTCTCCTGCGCAACGCCGCGATAAGCTCGAGCGCATGCGCGTCCCCTCCCCTTCTCTCTCCTCTCCTACGCTGCCCCCCTCTCGTCCGCCTGTCCACCGCGTTCCCCGCTCGCCCTGTGAGATTTAACGGCCAGGCTAGATGGAAGATACGACGCGCGTAGCGTCCCTCTTCGCGTTCCACGACGCGAGGTCGGTAGCACGCCCAACGAACGCCAACGGAACGCGATCGTGCAAGTGCTCCGGCTTCGCATCGCCTCATGGTCCCCTTTAGCGGGAGATGGTGTAATTTTTTACAAATATATTTCATGCTCATCCGCTATGCTTTCTTCTTCAGTCACGCCTCATGCAGCCCCTTAGTTCACAGTGGCGATGACACCTACCGGGCTATGCTACACAGAACCAAGGCTGTGTGAAACCGTCGAAAATGAACTCACCGGCCTAGCCGCCGCGGTCTCGGCGCGCTGCTTTATCGCCGAATTATTGCTGATGATAACAATTAATTATGGTCCAAGCCCACTATGGGTTGTAAGTCAAAATTTGGGCGCTAATTCTAATCTACCCAATAGAATAAGATAGTGGGTATTGCAAATACGGGAAGACACAAAGAGATAGGGAATAATATTACTAGAATAAAGAAAACTTGCATTTCAGAAGTTATTCTCGAAATAGTAGAAATGGCAGATGCACAGTAACGAATAGAATTACGGGTTGCGTAATCTGAATCTTTCAGATTTTGAGTTACTGCATCCGTGGCCTAAACTGTTCATGTTCCATGGTTGCGAACAACTTTCTAGGCGGTGTTAATAGCGAAAAGTGTGGTGATTTCCTTCACTAAACATTTCCAGGCAACTTTTAACACCGAAGCTGTTTAAGCTGTCGGTATCTTGAGCTCCATCGTCAGAAATTATCATCATGAACCGTTACGCGCTCTCTTCATTCTCTTTATAGTGAAGCAGTTTTTAAGCTATTGGTAACTTGTGGTCCGCCGTGCAAAACTACTCAGGTGGGTATGCGCCACAGAACTTGGCTCCGCCCCACTACCATGCACAGCAGGTGCGAGTGTGGAAGGAAAACGAATACGTGAAACAGAAAAGGAAAGAAACAAAGAAAGAAAGAACGAAAGACAGACAGAAAGTAAGAAAGAAAGAAAGAAAGAAAGAAAAAATTACACCATTTTCCGCTAAAGGGGACCATGAGGTGATGCGAAGCCCGAGCGCTTGAACGATCGCGTTCCGTTGGCGTTCGTTGGGCATGCTACCGACCTCGCGTCGTGGAACGCGAAGAGGTACGCTACGCGCGTTTTGTCTTCCCTCTAGCCTGGCCGTTAATGCTCACAGGGCGAGCGGGGAACGCGGTCGACAGGCGCGGCGACATTTGTTTTCGTGGCCGCTACAGGGAGCGACCGCCGCGCCGCCACCCGATAGTGCCTGAAACGCACTTCTGGGCACTTTTTCTCCCTGAAGACGGCCGCTGGCCTAGGTACCGAGGAGGAGAACGCCCCTAGCTCCACTTGTCCCTAGCCGGATCGGCCTCTCAGAAAACGTGCTTCGCGCCGGTGTTAACTCACGCCAAGGTAAGTTCTTGCATTCCTTGTTCTGCGGTGTTTTCTACACGCGACCAGGGCCAAGTGTGTCCTGACCACGTCCTGACGCGAGTATTTTAGAGTATTTTAGTAGTGTAACCCTTTGTCGTTATGATTCTCTTCTCGCGGAGGCGTTGACGCTGTTCTTAAGGAGATCTGTGGATGTGTTCGCACAATCGGGGGGATCGCTGAAAATTTGAGTCTCCCGTGCAGATCATAGTGCACATTTTCTTTTTGCATGACACAAATGTACTGTGGTGAAAGTGACTTAAGTATTCCGCACTCGATAGACCAGGTCCAGAAATTTTTAGAACCGCTGTCACTTGTTATTATACGCCTTCTTTTTGCTGCTTCAATTCACGACAAGTTTACCTGCTTTGCCATGTCAGACCAGCAAGCATGCCAAAGGTGGGCTTCGCCTTCGTATTTCGAACCTTTCACGCATAAGCGTCGTCCATCTCGCGTACTATGCCCGGAAATGGCCTCCTTGGTCCGGACTTATTCACAAAGCTGCGAGCGAATATTGCGATTCGCGAGAGAAGCTGTCGTCAAGAGAGGAGGGCGCAGTGCTTATTCTGGGAATTAGACCACAGAATAAACCCTACCAATTTGTGAGAGAAACCCGTCGTCAAGAGAGGTGGGCTGTTTGGGCTACAGCGATGTCTGGTGCGCACGGTCCACGGTCCACAGCACGTCTCTTTGGTGTGGTCCACAAAATAAAGCTGCTGCACTTTATTTTGTGGTCTAGTTCACAGAACAAAGCTGCAGTTTACCCTGTGGTCTGGTCCACAGAATAGATTGGGACTCTATTCTGTGGTCTGGTGCGCAGAAACCCATGCAGAAACCGTCGTCAAGAGAGGTGGGCTGTTTGGGCTACAGAACATTTGTGCACAGCCCACAGCGCGCAAGTTTATCGTGTGGTCCACAGAATAAAGCTGCACTCTAATCTGTGGTCTGGTCCACAGAATAAAGCTGCACTCTATTCTGTGGTGCAATAAGCTAGGTCTTCGCTTGTACATTAGTGTGCAAAAAAACTTTTGTTTGCGCAGATGCCAGCAGATGCCCATGCTGCGAGTGCTGTCGTAACCCTTTGGAGTTGGATCCGAGCCCATGGATAAAGTTGGAGCTGTAGAGCTGTATTTAAATACACTTTGTTCGTGCATATTCTTCGTTTGACCATTCCGAAATATGTCAGAAGTGGTGTACTAATCAGTGCACAGAACTTCATCTGCCAACGTTAAACAAAAAGCGTTTCATAAAATTAATTAGCTGTAGTGTTCCCACTTCACTTGCTCGCGAATAGGCTTTTTTTTCATTAGATTAATGGACACAGCCACTGCTCTGCCAAGAAGCCAGACATGAAGTTCAAGGGGACACAGCTTTTGCATCGGTCTGGCTTTAATGAGGGCAACTTGCCCTGTGGTTCAAAATTTTATTTTCAAGCTGTTGTTCGAAGCTTTACAGGAAGCTAACACATACAATAGGGCTCTTGTGGTTCAAAAAAACATGGGCAGGACTACCGCTCAAAGTAAAAGAAATCTAGGCCAAAGGTTTACAGGTTAGTATGATTGAAAATTCGGTGAGTTGGTAACAATTCATAGCTAGTAGAGGCAAAACAGCGCGAAATAAGAGACCAAGGACGAGTAGACACGACATGAGCGCTGACTTTCAACTGAAAAATTTATTGCATAATATACTCTTACTGCGCATGCTCTTACAAGGCAAGAAACTCATGACGATGTTATGGCATTGAAGTGGTGTTCGCAGCCAAGAATAAAGTTGGCGATATCTGCACAGCGGTGCAGAAAAAGGCCCAGTGGTGAAGGATTCATATTTTATTAAGCACACGAATGTTTTTGTGCCATTGGCATTGTGTACAGCATACCCTTCACGTGTGGAAGTGTTTACATTGGGCAATCGGGGGGATGCATAAACTCGCAACTGAGGGAGCATCAAAATTTTCCGAAAGGTAATGTTTGCTCGACGCACTTGGCAATGCACTGCCAAGATTGCGGGTGCACCGCAGAATTTTCTAGAATGAGGATTCTTTCCCGCCACCACGGGGACCAGTTGACCCGCGAAATCTTCGAGGCTCGCAAAATACAGAAGGCAGGGCGTAACTGTGTCATTCAGTCTTCAATAGCCCTCCAGGAACCATCTGCTAGTGCCATGTATTACCATGGCTGCTATGACAAACATCGCCATCCCGAAATATTTTCTGGCTGTTTTAGGTGAGCAGTTAGTGTGCAAGCTTCCTGAATTCTTCCATTGCATGCTATGTTCTATCTGAATTGGAGGCTCGAAACATCAAGTGCATCAACAGTTTCTTCCATTGTCTGTTACTGAAAGCATGTTGTAGGGATGGGTATGTTTCTGTATGAGATAGATTTTGCACATACCGCATATCCATTTGTACTCAAATTCTGCAAAAAGTTTCAGTATTATCATCGCCATCTTTCAAAGTAGCATTTGGCGTTGTTAGATGCCTAGTTTCTGAAGGAAAAAAAGAACTGGAAAGTGGTTTGCGTCTGTCGTTAGAAAATACTACCCCCAACTAGTTCCTGGACTCCAATCTCGAAGGTGATGCTTTACCTCCATGCAAATGCATCGAGGTTTGAAAAAAAAATGACAGAATTCGCATAAGACCTGCATATTTTTGTTGGAATCCTTCGGTATTACTTTTCATGTTGTTAACTGGTTTATTTGTAAAGAAAAACGCTGCTCAATTACCTTGTCTGCAATCGGTGCACTGAGTTTGTGTGCTATGCCTAATTTGGCAGTTGCAGGGTGGTAAGGCATAGCCTTTGAGATAGTGGACTTGTCTACCATATTTCTGGTGCTCCTGCCATGGGCATTCACATTCACATTGTGCCATGGGCACGATGCATTCACATTCCAGTGGACATTTGCTGGCTAGCGCATCCTCTTGCCAAAGTCCAACATCAGGGGAAAGTGCAGTGCTGCATGTCTGGAAAAAGGTTCATTGACTAAACACTAAGTGATGTCTGCCAAGGCGTCTAGCTTGCAAAGTGCAAAGAGAGAGTAAGCTTGCTCTAACAAACATAGCAGTGGTTACAAAAATGATAATGTGCATTTGTAAGTACATAATATCATAGTGCGCTCAGTACAAAACAAGTAACCAACTCAGGCGTGCCGAGTTTTAAATAGCATAGGTGTATTATGTCCGGTACCGCCTCACACAAAAATGCCTGCTGGTGTGCCATACCCTTCTACCAATGAACTTGCAGCAGTTGGGGACCTATTAATTGCACCGTGGCACTGATAACAATGTAGACTTTCTAGAACAAATGGCTCGGCAGTTACAAAAGTGGGCTTGCAACGAGACGTATGATGCAGATGGCACTTTCATCGGTACTAAAGGTTTTGAAAATGCGCAAATGCTTCACAAACTCGCCCTCGGATGCGTGAACATTTCTAAGGACACCGTGTGTGTCGCTTATAAGGATTTGTGCAGATGGTATAAATAACCATTCCGGCATTGCAGAAAGTGTCAAAAACATGCTTGGAAAATGTTCCGATTTGTCGTAATTTCTGAAGCACATAGGGTAAGCTGCTGCATGTGTATGTTTGACTGACTTCATTGTGCGTTTTGCATGCAGGATTTTTATAACCAGGACAAAATTGTGAGACATACTGTTGTGGAGGAACTCGTTGATTTTGCCTACCCGGGATTCTATAACACACCTAAATTTAATTGCACTGTGTGGGACAATATCAGCTGTTCAATTGCACCTGCTTTTGGCTGTTATAAGTTTTGTGCTGTTTACCAATGTTTTGCTGCTGCGCTTATGTGTGCTTTGTGGTTGAAATTGCTTTAAAGGAGTACTGACACGGTTCTGAGGCATTGCAAAAGGGACATTTTTAGTTTCCTTGGTATGCAGTGTCAATGATGTCCACACAACGGAGTCGGAGAACACGTATAAAATGTTTTAATTTGAATTTGAAGTTTTCGTCGCTGAGCATCTGCAAGCCAGCCACAGTGCAATGGACATTATCCCGACGAGTCAAGACAGTTCCCCTGAGTTTGCAAGTTCTGCGTCCTGCATGCAGCCTATTTTGTAGAAATCACTGTCAGGGTCACTGGACGACAATTCACTTATCGTTGTTTATGTGCACTACGGGCAGATGACGGATTTGCCGCTAGTATGGCGCGAGTTTCTGTATCCCCATGACGTCACACTGCTATGAAACGTCACTGAGAAGCCGCCCCCTCGATATCGAAACCGAAAGTGTCTTTTTAAGGTAGCAGTAAATATAATATATACGATGCATTCCCAGGCACCAGAATAGTCGTTCTAGGTTTCTCGACACCAGTATTTTTATTTAGAGCATCCATCCGAAAATTTTTAAAATTCGTGTCAGTACTCCTTTAACATATCTTTTTTCCTGTCTGTACTCATAAGTAACCTCAACTCACTTGGTAAAAATCATTAGCACATAAGCGACAAAAGGACGGAAAGGGAGGGACAACATGTGCACTAACTTTCAATGAAATGGCTTATTGCACACGAGGCACCAATAGACACAGTGGTGGTGCCCTCGCGCTTCACCAAGATGCCATGCTGAGAGATATGTCTTTTTCTGTTTTATTTTGACAAAATATATGGCGCATTAATCACTTCGCGAAGTACTACACATTCAGTGCAGTCATTTCTTTATTCGAGAAGGACAGTTGCGGAGTGCTAACACAATTGGTACCCACTTATACAATTTTTGCAGCTTCTGTTATCAGTCTCGTTAGTTCAACTCTATTAACTGATGAAACCTTTGTGTCTTGAAAGAAAGGTTCATACTCTCATGCCCTACATCCATCGTTGCATTTGTTCACAAGATTACGGTGCTCTCTTAACCTACCATTCATGCAGTGGCCCATTTGCTGACATACCACTTACCACATGAAAGAGGTATCTGATAAACGAAGCTTCTCAGCATGTCCTATGTCGTTTTGTGCAAGCAATTGTCTTCTTTGGTGCTTGACTACTAATTTTGCAAATCGATTTCAGCTTGCATGGAGCTGAAAAACTACTTGTACATTAGCACGTGATGCCAACCTTTCCATAACTGTAGGTGGATAGCGTAACAACTCAACAGGACACATAGCACGTGGGAAAGGTTCACACACAACGCGTCGCACAAACAGAAGTGTTAGTCGTAAAAGGTCCATTGCTCTAGTTGGCTGTTCCAACAGTGATGTGCCATACTTGCACAAAATTTAGCACTACATAAGAAGGTTGGTGTCACGTACAAATGTGCAAATAGTTTTCCAGCTCCATGAAAGCTGAAATCAGTTTGCAGAATTTGCAGTCAAGCACGGAAGAAGGCAACTGCTTGTAAGAAACGATATAGGATGTGGTTTGCGGAATGTAGAGAAGCTGTTGCTTATCAGATACCTCTTTTCTGCAGTAAGCAGTATGCTGGGCAAACAAGCAGCTGCATGAATGATAGGTTAAGATAGCATTGTAATCTTGTAAATAGAGGCAATGATGCGTGGCTTGCGTTACACTGTAGAGCGTGTAGGTGTGAATTTTTCTTGCAAACCACAAAGGTTTTATCAACGAACAGAGCTGAACTAACGAGATTTATAATACTATTAGCTGCAGGAATTGCAAAAATTGGGTACCAATCGTGTTAGCACTCTGTCCCTGTCCTTGTCGGATAAAGAATCTGCTTTCTTGAACGTGCAATAGTTCATTAGTTGATTAGTGTTACGTACGTCTTGTAAAAATGAAGCGGAAAAAGACAAATCTCTGTGCATGGCTTCTTGGTGCAGTGGGAGGGCACCAACACTGTATAAATGTTTGCGTCGTGTGCAATGAACAATTTTGTTTAAAGTTAGCGCATGTGTTGTGTCTCTTCATTTTTCTCCTTGTGTTGATTATGTGCAAAAAATTCCTAGTATGTTGCCAACAAGGGCGAATTTTTCCCTAAACCACTGTCACCCTGTGCTGCATCGCCTGTTGTCTTTTGACCAAACTATAGCCTCTTGTTTTTTTTGGTATGCAGGTATATGTGCATGCTTGACTGAAACATTTTTTTGATTCAATGTGCGTTTTGTGCGCAGGATGAAATTAGAATTCCAGATATTCCCAAAACCACAATATGATTGTGGCACACACTGCTGCGGAGGACCTCGTTAATTTTGCCTACCCTAGATTCTTTAACATATCTAGATTTACCTCATTAAGTGAGATAAAATCAGCTGTTCAACGGCCCCTGCTTTTGGCATTTACAAATGTTCGACAATTCGACAAAGCATTGCTGCTGTGCTTGTCTGTTTGCCTAGTCAGCCTTCCGATTTTTGTTGTGGTGATACATGTCTGCTCGATGGAGACACCTTGTACTTATTGTGCCTTTTGCGTGCAAGTTCTTGGACCAGGTCATCAATTCCATTGCTCTTCCTATGCCAAGTGGCCAGCATATTGGTTGGAATTGCTAAAATAAAGGTTATGATCGACATTTGTTGAAATTTTGCATTTACTTTTGGAAGTGCGGTATAACGCATTCCATGCAACATTACAAAAGAAAATGAGTCGACTTAAATGCTTCTGTTGTCTGGAGCGCAATGGATTAAGCGAGTGCGATGTCTGAATAAACAGCATTAACTAATTCTTTGGACAAAAGAACACCTATTTTGCTGATATGAAAAATTCTTGTACACGGGGTGTTGCTGAAGCTGTTTCGACAAGCGTACTTGTCTTCGTGGCTGCAACTTGGAGACAATTCGGCTTGTTGAAATGTTGGCTCCAGTGACACCCTTGTCAAAGCGTTGCACCTTGCCAGCATTTCACAATCAAAAGTTTTAGCTGTTCACTGTTAGCCTGTTACACCTCGGTGGCGCAAGCTGAGGCAATTATTTTGTTTTAAATGCGAAGCATTTCTTAGCGAACCTCAGGCACTTTGGGCGTTTCTGTCTACGTATCTATCTATTTATCTATCTATCTATCTATCTAGCCGCCTACATCTGGGCGCTCTCCTGGTCGTCTCCATAGGTTGTAATACACCAAAATTCGCACAGCACAGGATCAGTTCATGAAGAACATGATTCACTGGTCATGACATGAATAACGCAAAATACATGTCGCGCACGTCATGAAACCCTTTCTCTCAGTCACGTGTGGCACACACCCGTATACCAGAGTTTATGTTATGCGGGTATGTGCCACAGGTGATACAAAATTTCAACCAACACAGTAAACGCGAACACACACATTGACACGGAAGGAAAGTGATAATAATGATAATTGTTGGGGCTTTAATTTTGATCATCTAGCAATCTTTAACGTGCACTGAGATCGCACAGTACACGGGCATCTAGCATTTTGCATCCATCGAAATGCGACCGCCGCGGCCGGGATCGAACCCGCGACCTTCGGGTCAGCAGCCGAGCACCGTAACCGCTACACCGCTGTGGCGGACACAAGGAAAGTGAGGAAGCTGAAGACATAACACCCCTGGAAGACGCTCAACTGCCATGCACTCGTTCACGTGGTCCGCAACATGGACCACGTCGATTACGCAAAAACCGCGGTCAGTGCTTCCTACAATAAATCTGCCGAGAGAACCAGGCCTCTCATCATTACCGGTGAATTCAACATTGATTTATCAAGACCCAACAACACCTGGTCTTTATACTGCGTGAAAGACGCCTTGAATGTGGACAGGGCATCAAAAGACCTCGCTGCCACGTGCAGGACAGGAGGCGTCATAGATCATTTCATCGTAGGCATCCAGGATTTACACCAGCTGTGCTATACCTCGCACTTCACTACACTTAGACCCCTCGTAGCCGCGATCACGAACGGATCCGATTAACAAGTCTGGTCCAGCTGCTGGTGCTGACTGATCGCGGTGATGATGACCTTCTTCAAGAACTGTCAAGAACCACTTCTACACATACACACGGGTTCGTGAAACGTGCTTGCGTTCTCCGTCATAATGGTCAAGTATAAGCATAACAACTGTAACGCAACTGTAACTGCAACTGTGACTGTAACGTACGTGCCGTGCGCCTGCGTGTGCCACTCAGCTGTCTGTATATCCAGGGGAACTTTCCTTAATGAAGCTAAGTTGCCAGTAACGCCTGTCCTGTGCGTTTGTGTTTCTTCTTTGTGCTGTTTGCATTTGCGCTATCCAGTATTGAAGAACATAAGAACTACATATCAGCTTACCACGTCTGGTGATGGTAACACCTAGCTTATGTTGCTGTTGTCATCGCTACGCAACTGTAAACAACTGGTTATATAATACATATGCGACTCTTCAGCATATGAGTGTGTTTATATCACTTCCACATTTCTCTAGCGTCATTATGTAACGCTTCGCTCAACATGAAAAATTATGCCACAGTCACCATCCCGCGCATGCTTCGCATAACATCGATTCCCACGGTACGTAGGATCTGCCGAATTTTTTCTTTATGCTTCAACATAACTTCTATCAAGAGTGATAACTAAAGGGAAGTCTGCATATTATGGCATCAGATTAATTTCTAGAGCTTCTCTAGCCAGCAAAATTGATAATCCAAAAATGGCAGAAGTTCAGGGGAGGATGGAGGCTTGAGAAATTGAAAAATTCTTGGACATGGAGTGTCGCTAGAGTCAACGTTTCGACAAGCAGTCTTGTCTCCTTCAAGGGTGTAAATTGCTGCTGAATGAATAAAGTCGACGCAGAAACCACTGTTTGACACCTTTATTTTAGCCAAATGGCGCATAAGTGTTTTAAAATATAGCAAAAGTCCCCGTATCTCCCGTGGAGAAAAGTTCTCTCGATTTCTTTTCATCGAAGTGAGCGGGTCGGCGGCCGTATATGACGGGAGGCGCTCAAGGATAGATTTCGGTTTCGGTTCTTGACTGCGCGAAGCGCCACCTGCTTCCTGCAACTGGTGTGTTTAACTTTTTGAAATTCCAAGCGATTGCAACCTTTCCTTGCACTGTTGTACTTGATATTGTGGAATACATATGCGCCCGTGTACGTTATGGTTACATTAGGCACCATCCGGGATATCAAGCATCGAAATTTGATGTGCGACACTTTGCCCTTTGCACTTAAAGGTAAGCAAAACACCACTGCAACTGCATCCTGCACGACGTTCCTGCTGCCTGCGTAGTGAAGCAAATATGTATCGTTTTTACGGCGACCGCTGTCCTTGCATCTGGGCACGACGTAGGCGGGATCGACTCCTCCCATATCGCGTAAACTATAGCGACTGAGACATGCCTCTTTATCGTAGAAGAAAGTGAGCCGCGCCAATACGGACACTAAGAGAACCAGACATCGTGTCTTCTCATATATCGGCGTTTGACGCTTTTCCTTTCATTAAAGACGGATGCCTACCTCTAGAAACTTTGTCGTTCTTGCACTAGAGAAGCAGACGTCGTGTCTTCTCATGTGTCAGAGTATGACGCTTTTCCTTCCATTAAATACGGATTCCTACCTCTAGAAACTTTCTGCCGTTCTTTGTGTCTATATTTTGCCCTTTTCACCGAACTTGGAAACGAGTTCCGATTCGTTCGTCAACTAACGCAACGTGTTGAATGTTGCCTTTGCCTTGTTCGCAAAAAAAAAAAAAAGATAGTCAATAGACAATCGGAGGGGCCCGTGAAGGCATAAAATCCGTCAAAAAGAAATTGACATGCTTCCTGAAGTCTGAAAGGGCTAGCTTATTTTCTGCATCGCAAGAAGCCAGTCACGTGTTTGGCGCTACAGGGCATGCTACAGGGGACCCTCCACGGGCTGCTGCGGCTACTATCCCAGCCTTTAAATCCGTTCCACTCCTAGCGTGAATGCGTCGATACAGCTGTGGCAGACGGTCTACGATGCTTACATTGAATGCTGCAAGCTGCGTACATTGAAATTGTTTTATTTTTATATGTACATAAAATACAATGCATGCATGCAGAACAAACGAGGCGTTAAATAGGGCGGCATGGCTCATCTATTTACAACATCCCCACATTGGGAACCAATGGCACTGTTTGCATGAATTAAATTCCCCACCAAGCAAAGGTGACCGAAGACATGGGTGTAAGTGCAGTCTTCATATCACCATTTAAAGCCTACTAAGCGACATGGTTTAGACAATCTGTTACCATAAGGACCTACCAACATTGTGCATTTGTACAGAGCTGTCTATGCTTTCAGCAGTGCCTTTAACTTGATACATTTAAAATTATTTCCTTTATATGATAGATAAAAAGAGATTGACATAATGATCCCATGTTATGTTGGTCTGGTTTATTGCATGACTTGCTACACCAGGTATCAGATGATAACTTGTGCACGCAATGGTCGCATACGCACAGATGCCTACAGTCACACACAAACAGATATGCACTAAGAAGTTATTCATTATGTTTCGTTGGGGCTTGTTGTTTTGGGGAATAAAAGCAGCACTTTCATGTTGCATAGCACACAGTCTGTGATGCTGCCACAGCTGAAGCTCGCTGCTGTGCTGCCCTCAGAATCTGTCACACTAGCTGCGCACTGCCATTCACACAGGGCATGCGTTAGGTCTTTGAAAATCACATGTGCAGCACAACTGAGAGTCTGGCTAAAATTTTAAATATGAAGCATTTATTAGTGAACCAGTGCCTGTCTCTTGGTCTGTCTATCTATCGATCTAATCTACTCCATCTATCTTCCAGCTGCCCTTATCCGGGTGCTCTCATGGCCAATTCCGTAACTGGTATTGGGCGTAAGGCATACCACTGGAAGAGTAGACGCCACCTTTGGTGCAACGTGCTAGGCATGCTCACGTGGTCATAGCAGCTGCTTAGTCTGTTTCGTGAGTACCAGAGCGAGCTGAAAACAAACCTTCAGAATGCCACCTGCGCTGTAATTCTGAGTGAGTGGGGAGGTTTTCCCGCTGTTGCTGTGCGCTCGACAACACTTGAAAGAAAGCACTACATTATGTAGCCACTGTCTTTGAAGGAGTTTTGTATAGTAGGCCAATGCTCAATGCAGGGCGTACACTATGGAGCCTGCTGCCAGCTTTCACATGTGTCCGCAGGGTAAGAAGGTGCATGAATCTGCGATTGAAAAACTTAGAAATCGTAAACAGCTATTGGCCCCAACAGGCACGTGCATCCAGCACTTCCGAAAGGAAGATTTCTGCTTTGACGTGGGGCTGCGATGTTCGGTGAGTAGCAGAAAGCACTCACTGAGACTCGCCTGTGAACACTACCTAGCTAATGATGCTTTTCTCCCGCTAGGTGGCCCATACGTTTCTTACCTCAATATCGCCCCGAGCTGATCGGCTTGTAATTTTTCAATTTCTTGATGTCCCGTTTCGTTCAAACACTTATTTGCAAAGCATGATTACAACAAAAAAGGATATACAGAAGAGGGTCCCTCGGTTATGAGACCATACCATGACCCCCTGCACATGATTAGTGGATACAAATTACAAATAGGTACATAAGCTAATTGTACCGAAAACAAAAAAACTTACATTAATACAAGACATTGACAAACAAAGCTTATAAGTACATAAAACTGTATAGTAATGCCACACATAATTCATTAAGGCAATGTTTACGTTCTTCAAAGATTTCAGTACACTCACAGTAAAGAGGCACTGTATATACAAACTGGCCAGTTTTTCAAGAACAGTGTGCCCCCGTCTTTAAACAGATCTGCTGTTACCTGGCGTGTTATCGCAGAGCAGTGCAATTACATTTTATGCTTTTCCTCGCCACAGCCGTCTGGCACTGCTGAAAAATTCCTGGGCTGCATTTTTTTACCAATGGCAGACAGCTGATGGCGGCACAGGGCACAAGAAAACTAATAGCATCACTCTACACTAACACCCCTGATCATAACCGGCTGCTTTGCCCCCCTGCATTCCCTCTAAGGCTTTCTTTCCTTCATGTTAAAGCTGCTTTAGACACAAAAAAAGAAGACGCACACCAAGAGAAGATGATAGGACAGGGCACCACTCACAGCTGCTTTAATTCCCAGAAACCACACACACATATGTACCATCAATTCGCGCCTGCGCAACAAACATCCATTTGAAGATCAGGGGCAATACAATAACACATGCTCAATAAACTTTTTCTCGGCTTTATATAACACTACTGATGTATCACTAACACACAAACTGTCTTGCTTTCTTATGTAAAAAGCTTCCATTAATTCTCTTGCTTTTGTGTCTTTGCTCCTGGCAAAATCGTCTCTAGGGGTATGTGTTTTTTTTTTGCATGAAGCGGTTTTAACATGAACAGGTACCAATTCTTTTAACAAGAAATTTTCGTTCCTTCATCTGCCATTGCTGGTGAGATTCCTCTGGACTGCTACTACTACTATTACTACCATTGTTGTCCTGGCTGATCTCTATAGAACATCATGGCTGCTTTGACTACCTTATACATATTGGTAGTGAAATTGCCTTGCCTTTCTCTTAGTGCATACACCTGGTTTTTGCCTGTGCCCAATTCACTGCTTTTAGGCTTCTTCTGTTCTTTACAGCATCTTCAATTCTTTCCATATTGCACCTTCTTATGTTGGCTACCTTACTCGTTTACTGTCTATTGGGTTGGAGGCTTTCATGCTTTGGTGTTTCTTCATGTGGCAGTAAACAACCTCGTGGTCCAAAATTTCTGATGGAGAGACAAATGCGCACTTGTACGATGTGAACATGTTGCTGCAAGAATTTTGCGAATAAGTGCTGTAATAAGGAAGGCTCTCTCTACATGAAAGTGCCCATTAAGTTTTGGACATTGCTATTGCAGATCGCATATATTGATGCAACGAGAATATCAGTATCTTCCTTGTTGTACATCTCTAAAATATCTTTGAACATAGCCATTTCCATCTTGAAGTGGTACATCCTTTGGTCATCTTGCTGTGTTGCTTCTGAAATGCCAATAAAAGTTACAATGCGGAAAGCTCACTTTTGTTGTTTATTTGAAGACATCATTCAAAGTGCATACCCTGACTCACTTAAATTTGTATTGACCTAGCACATGTACTGAAACAAGTGCACGAGGTGCCCAAGAAGAAATAAGGGCCACAAGATTAGCAACATTTCAGTCTGCAATCAGAACAAGTATTCGAAGACATTCCCCAGGGCTGTGAAATAAAACCATGTTTAGAAGAACAGAGAGCTGAGCTAGTTGGTAAGTATTCATTCTTAAAGACAGGGCGTGCAAAGACAGGGCGGCCACTATCACTGAATGTTTAAAGAAGTCCGTTAAGTTTGAGTATGGTTGCAGAAAGCAATGAGAACAAAACATGTCGTAGGTATTCCGTACCTTCATTGCATTTCCCACAGGCTAAAGAAAGTGGGAAGTAGATACAGCGTTAATGTTGTTTTTACGGCTGCCAATAAGCTAGGTAAGATTTGTGCACTGTGCAGTGAAAAAATGAGCGAGTAATAGACAAGATGCGGAATAACATTTGTTTTGTAAAACACGCCAACAAAGTCACTGATTGCTGTACAGGTGTGGTTTATAAGGTTCCCTTTAGCTACGGCTGCTTCTACGTAGGACAGATGGGCCGCTGTGTTAACCAGAGATTATTGGAACATAAAATATTGTTAAGCTAAGGCTCAACTTCTAATCTGTCTTTACATTGTCGAGAGTGTAAGTCCACGTCAAAATTCGATAAATACGCAGTTTTGTACAGGCATATGAATGAAGAAACTCGTCTAATGATCGAGGCATGGCATATCGATAATAGTGGTAGCACATGCATGAGCTAATTGTCTATTAACTTGCATAACGAATAAATCAAGTGCCTTAACAGTTATCTTTCACGTATACCCCCTCACGTGCCGGATTGAAAAGTTCGTCTGTTGCATCAGCATGCGCAGATAAGTTTTCATGCCTTTTTTTCCACCAATGTGTGCCTTTGCAGTTGTTAGTCGGCATTTGTGGTGTCTTGACTTCTTTCTTGTGTCCGTGTTTGCATGCCCTGTCTTTTAGAGTGAAAATCATGTTGTGCATCAGCCTTGGTAACAGCAGCATGCTAGAACACACACTGCGTGTTAAAGTGTTCCTGAAACACTTTTCCAAGTAATCATATAATGGCTTATCAGTTTATTGCCTCATGAATCTATTGGCGCAAAACTTTTTCAAACCAGTAAAGAATGAGAATGAGCGGAGTTACAGATGACACGGTACTAAAAAGTTAGCCACCTCGAGGTACAATGACAATAATGACGTCTGTGCAGGCTAGATGAGTCTTTCGATGACGTACCAGTATAGGGCACAGGCTGTGATACAACCTAAGTGTCACTGCTGCAGGTAGTGGTACCACTGTGATTTGCTTGTTTCAAGATAAGTTGTATACTGCTGTAAAAGTGGCCAGCTTGTTTTGATCTTTGTAAGTGTACACAATGATCACTGCAGATCATTATGTACGCTTACAAAGTACCACCAAAGCAGTAAAGATTGCATAGGATTGCCAGACACCCCACTCTGATTTCTGGAGTAAATTATTTCTTCTGGCAACAATCACCAAGAGGTAACCTAAGTTTGAAGACCTTTATCATATTAGTATATTTTGTAGTAACAGGTCGGTTTCACCAAAAAAAGCTACTGTAAGGTGCATGAATACTGCAAAGTTTCGATACTGATAAAAGTGACAAGCAAGAAAATCTTAGTCGAAAATCTATAGGATATAATGCTTGAGCGCTCAAGATTGACCTGTATACAAAGATTGTGATAATCGCGAGCCATATATGCCCGAATGCACAGCCATCCAATAAAGTATTGCAACACTTACTTAAATATGCAGATGCTTCAGCTTAATGTGAAAATACTATAGCCATTTCCTGGTAAGGATACAGCTGTATATTTTATGCACGTTATAGTGCAGCCACACCATGCACATTTAGAATTCTGAAATGTAGAGTGTGTATACAACCATACAATGTATTGAATTGTACTGTATGCCCCCCTCACCCTATGCCTCTTACGGGGCCTGTGAGGTATTCTCAAATAAATAAATAATCAGGTGCCTTCTAAAGTTGAAAATTGCACATAGTAAAAGAAAGTAGTGGAACGACAGATGTAGAATTTAAATAAACGTAATTTTTCACTTTTTTGTGTTTACTAATGTGGGCTGATTCTATGATTTTTTTAACGTTGCATGAAGCCTTTAAAGGATACTCTGCTCATGAAAAAGTTGTCATAAGAGGTCATGAACCACCGCTTGGTGAAAAAATGTAGTCTTGGTGAGAAAACATAGTCAACAAGAGTTGGAAAGTTGGTAGATCATTAGAAACAACTGTTGCAGCGTGAACTTGACACAAAATCAAAATAAGGCACGAACAAGCGCTGCGTTTTCTTTTGTCCTTGTGTTGAGTTCGCGCTGCAAGCATTTGTTTTTTTGCTCAGAAAACACATCCTGCGGAAAGCAGACACCGCTATGAAAAGCTCAGCCAAGCCTCTCAGTCATGCGCAACAAGGAGAGATTAGAAGTGGAGTGTGAAATTGCCATTTTCACAGACACCCTCTTTTCATACAGGGGGCTGTGCTCATTCTCTTCGCAGCTGTCGGCACCTGCTGTTTCATGTTGAACAACACATAACAGGCCAATATCCCACATAAATAAAGAGCGGCATTTGGATAAGATGCATTTCTTGCCACCAGGTGCTGCCACATGCTGGCACGGTGCTCTATAGTAGCCACACTCATGCACAGGGATAACGACAGCAAAGGGCAATCGTATTTTATCATGCATGCTCAAGCTCATGACGTGAATTCTTTCCTCTATGCCATCCCTCCATGTGTACCTTCGAGCAAGCTCGTCGAGGTGAGAGAAGAGAGGAAGCACTGAAAGCGTGTGACAAATCCCTGTAACTCTATTCGTTCTTGATGAATTCAAGAATTTTTTGCGGCAATCGATTCGCGAGGCCCGATACTGAGGTCATTCGATGATTACTTGGAAAAGTGGTTCAGGAGCCCCTTAAAGAATGCAGCAGTGGAACACTGCAAATTGTAATGGTAACTGCCCGCTTTCTTGCAACTGTGCAAGCTGCTTTACACCAGAATGATATGTGCTTTGAGCAAGTTTCTAAAGGAAGTGATATCAACCATTGCAGTCAGTGTTCTTTGAAATCTGTTGCATCTAAAGGTAAACCATTGCGATTAAAGGGTGTATGCGTGCATGCTATTACCAGTCAGCACAGTTTTATTCACAGTTGTACGTGGGCTGTTTGAACCAGGTGGCGTCTTTGCTAGGACAAAACTAGAGTTAATGTATATACCTTTAGGTAGCAGAGTTGCGCATCTGTCTTCCAAACGCCGCTAGCAACCATGCCTTGCGGAGAAGCTGACGCTCGGGCCAATTCTTGTATTTTTCGATGGCACCGCTGCAGAGAACTGGATTGACACTAGTCATTCACGGTAAAGTTAATCACCGGTCTTCGACACGCCAAACATGTCGATCGGTGACCCGGTAGGCATGTCGCCTGCAAAAATGGAGTGCGTCTTCGCTGCATAGCTGTGGTTGCTAGCCAGACCTATGCGCAACTGCTACCTAAAGGTAGCATATACAGTAACTCTAGACAAAACTAAGGGAAACGACAGCTGTAATAATAGTGCAGCTGGTCTACCAGAAATACAGCAACTGCGTGCTTGTGCCAGTCAAAGTTTTGCAGGTAGATTCTAACGCAACAATATCTGGCAATGCAGAATTCACAGCACCACTCCACAGAGCTTGTAATGCAGAGAAGTGGCCATTTCCAGCTTAACGTTCTGCTTTGCCTTGGCTGATGCAGCAAATTATTTTAGCATTCTACACAAACCAGACAAATGGGACATTTTTCAGCAGCGCCCAAGGTCACAGGGAATACCTAAACTTTGCACAATGTTCCAATGTGCACTATCCTATGTGTTGTCTTGCCTATACAAATTGATGGTAGGACTGCATTACACCAAACGTGCTGCAATTGTTAGAAGAAGCACACTTGCAGCGAATAGAGGTACGTAATCAAAATGGTACAGTTAGCGCTAGACAGTTGCACTGAGCCCCATGTAATGTATTGGACAGATGGACTGTCGATCATCTACACGTGAAGTGTATCATGACATATCAAATGGCAGAGAACAACACGGACATGTACTAAACAGTAACTCTATTCCATTGAAGCATCCCTCGAGCAAAACAGCTGCACCGATCTGAAGCTGCCGTAACATAATTGCACCAAATCAAGTTTCGGGACTGAGGCCGTAGCGTCACGTAAATAATGAATTGTTGAATGCAGTTCCACCTCGACTACAACCGAGCTCGAGCTAAGCACTTGTACTGTGGATGCTCACACAGCGTGCAAATTCACAAAGGTACAGTTCGAAGGCGAACGGCACACAAACACATCACACCAGGCAGAAGGCCTGGCCCGCTTAACTCATTTGCTCCGTCGCGCGGTAGAAAACATCGCAGGACAGCGAATGCAACAACTTACCTTGGCGTGAGTTGACACCGGCGCGAAGCGCGTTCTCTGCTGGCCCTTGGCTGCCGATCCGGCTAGGGACAAGTGGAGCTAGGGGCGTTCTCCTCCTCAGTACCGTAGGCTCAAAAGCCGCTCCTAACCGGAGTTCTGCGACGTTTTTACGTCCTTTCGGCTAGGAGCCATGCGTTTCTACCATGACTGCGGGCACGGGAGCAACAAACGACAATCCCAAGTTTTCCGCCGCGGCCGTCCGGTGGCGCTGCCTGTTCGGTTCAAAGCTGCAGCGCACTAGCCCTATAGATGGAGGCTGAGAGCTGCCTCGAGTTTAACTGTTTCACTCTTAAAAGGCGTAGATGTCAGTAATTTATTACAGCCATTACACTTCTTGTCGTTAAAAGGGCGTTTAAAGGCTACAATCTCTGCATAATCAGTTTGATTGTCTTGTCATAATGTGCATGCTTTTCTTTTTTATAGTCTTGCCAAACTTACTCCCAAAGTCTCCAGCCTGGTGGCACGGGACAAAACTAATTTTCAGTGTTTTAGCAGGACTTATGTCGCAGTCATTCATTTACTCATTCACAAAGCTTTATTAGGAGTCCTGAAGCCCGGTCTTTTCAGACCGAGGCGGGCCGCGTCCACGTCGGCACCGTTAGGCCGAGCCTTATGGCGCCATCGTGAATCCTCTGGACAGCCCGTAGTTGATCTTGATACGAACAGCTGGTGGTCATCTTCTGCCAGTGAAGTCATTTTTTTTCGGGGTTGGCGAGAGTCGCGGGACAGCCCGCCAGCATGCGTCTGATTTCAATGATGCGATCGCATGCGTCACATTCTTTTCTAATTTCACTTTCGGGGTGAATTTTTTTAACAAAATACGGAGTGGGGTACGTCCCAGTTTGCTGTAAACGTAGCGTGACTGCCTGAGCCCTGTTCAACTTTACGTGTGGCAGTGATTGTTTTGTACCTACGTCCCAAGTAGTAGTATTTAGTGATCTCGTTGTAGGTTAGTAAGTTTTCTTTATGTCGCAATGACCGTACTTCAAATACCTTTGACGTGATTGCACCTCGACCATAATGTGAGTCATCTAACTAATCTGAAATACTGAGCTAAAGTGGCCATGGGTCGTTCGTGACCTAAGATAATGACAAAAGGTGTACTTGTTATAATGGGAGCCTCTCTTGCTTGTATTGACACAGAGGCGTTTACAGTCACTGCTATGCGGGTTGCTGCCGCCTAGGCGGGTGAGTAAACCGTGATTCTCTTGGAACACGTTCATCGGTATTTGGATCTTACAAATGCAAACGCGTGCACGAAAGCAGCGAGATCAAAATGCTCTTCGAAAGTGTGGATACCTCAAGAACATTGCGTATTGACGCACCGAGCTGCAGCCACTTTCTTCCCGAGTAAAACAAGTTTCTGAACAACTATGGGATTATCGCCTGTGCCAAATGGCCCGTACAAATTATTGATCGACGAGCTGTTTATACAGCAGCATGTTCAGCATACTCCGGTGCAAAAACAATCGCTGTGCAATACGATATTACGCGCCCTTCAAATACAATGCCTCAAGACAATTCACAGACATCACTAATCACGCAATACTCATCAAATATCATCATGGTAATTAATTGTTTCCGTGAAGTTCCCTGTTGGAGTATTACGCAAGGGACGAGAGCTAGAAAGCGTGGATTTACGCAATACTCCAGTAGTGGTCACTTATGCTTAGACTAACACTGGCGAATGAAAGATGATGATTTGGAAAATGTCTGTGTTACAGAGTATACGGGTTTCGAAGAGAAATTATCAGTGACCTAGTAAACAAACATTCGGTGCAGAAAATGAAAATAAAGAGCACCAATAGGGTAAGTAAAAATCAAAGAAACCTATGCGGTAAGAATAACATTGTGTCTATGACAATTGAAACAATAATGCTGGATCACGTTAACCCCTTAAGTGCCGATTGAATTAAAAAACGTTTTCCAAAATTGCCAAATTTTTACGACATGAAATGCTTCAGTAATGTGTTCAAAACAGAAAAGAACTTGCGAAAATGTTTTACAGCTTATAAAATGCTTTATTCATCATATTTCGCTCAGTCATGTAATACCCAGGCCCGTAGCCAGGAAAAGTAACAATTTCTCATGACGAGCTCAGCTCGTCATAAGCCTTTAAGGGGTTAAAAGGCGATTACATAGGTGTTATGCGATTGTGGAATTCCTGAAAGCGAAAGTGGATACTGCAGTAAGCGGTCACTGGAGACAACGAAAAAAGGTTGCGAGTGGCAGGTGAATAAATCACCGTACTGCTGGAGCGTCCTTTAGAATCATCTTGCCTGACTGGCAAATAGTGTACCTTCAGTGCGCAACAAACATTTATTGATACTGGTTAGTTCTGAAGCCGGTGTATGTCATTATTAGAGGTCACATACGCTGCTCTAGGAACCTTGAGGAAACACACTGCCTGAATGTACTTGCTGCTGCACGTGCGATACATGCACATAAACTCTTTAGGAACGCACGTAGCTTCCTGTAGATGCAGCAAAAAAAGGACAAACATTGCTTTCGAGAGTTTTCATGTTGTCTTTACAGTTATGGCTTCGGAGTTGGACAGATCGTAGAGAAGGAGCTGCGCTCACTGTCAGTTTAGTACGGGAGGTCTACGCAGCAGAAGTCTGAAGCAGATGTAAAAGGTGACAGAGCCGAGCCAGAAGCTAAGATCTCGGGGAACTCCTTTGGCTCCTAGGTGCTGCAGAATGGAGAAGAGGCTAAACCTTCGGATTTTGCTTTACTTTGAAGCTTGATAAGTGGCAGCCACAGTGCCGGACTTGATTCCTTTTTCGCCGAAGCCCAGCTTGTGAAGAATGCGCCGAAGAGAGAAGCCGACTGAGAGGCCCATCACTGCAGATCATGAAAGAAAAGACCACGTACGAAAGCTCGGCAATCAGAATTTCCCATGGTTTCTACGTAAAAGTTGCGGTGATCGATAATTAATCCAGTTAAGTCCCTAAAGTTCCTAAGTTGTAAACTCGAAACGTCTTTTTGCTCAGGTAGATTAATTGTTACCGCTCCTTTTCAGGGGCCGAGCAGCATTCAAGAAGGAAAAGATGGCTGATCCCTCCGTCATAGGAATCGGTATAACACGCAAGTGGAACGTGTCGTCACAGAAGTAGTTGATTGTTTATAGTGCATTGGCCTATGGGAGCTCGTACAATGTATATTGTTATTTGGCAAATATCGGACCGCTTGATGAGGACGCACCTAGGTTTACGCCTGGTGGCACATATCCGTACCGACGACCAACGCCCATGATCATGATTTAACCCTTGCGGTAGCTGAAGGTGTCAAGATGTACCAGGGCACCGCATATGGTGATTCCCGCGCAAAGATGGCATCAACAAGCACATAGTAAACACTGATACTCGATATGCACTCCTTGAAAGCGTCGTGAAACGCGAAGAGAAACGCGACGAGCGTCGTGTCTTCCCACAGGGTCAGCGGGGAACGCGGTGCGACAGCCAGGCGAGTGTCGGATAGCTATTTTCCTATATGGATGGATGCTATGAGGGAGGATTGGGCTAAAGCCGCCACTTCGCCGTTTGTGAAAGCGTTGACAAATTTACACTCCTCACCTTGGAAACGCGCTGAATGAGACAGTCGTAGCAACTGCGCGTTGGCGGAGATTATTGCAGAGGCAACAAAGTTCTTTTTTCAAACCTGATGGTACAAATGTCACCGCCCCGTTACAAAGGGGAAGCTCATAGCATCCATCCGTCCATCCCAGAGCAGTGTGATAGGAAAGGGTGAAAGATAAAAGGCGCGTCCATGTAGCCCCGTTATGTGTTTGGAGGTCGCTCAGTAGGCTAAACGCGCGCCAGCCATCGTCGCGGACCGAGAGGTCGTGGGTTCAGCTCCTGTCAACGGAACTTTTTCTCTTAGATTTTTTTTCTTTGCCATCTGATGGCGGTCATATTGCTTACATATTGCCGTGACGGAAATACGTCATGGAAGTCTTGGAGGACCGCGCCATAAATACATTAGTGTTAAAAAACAATTTTTCTATTATTGGAAACGAGAGACAGGGAGAGAGAAACGGATCTTTCTAGAAAAAACATAGGGCAGGAAGGGTAACCGCAGGTTACGAGTCTTGATGGCAACAATGCACTCGGAGATTGGGTAAGTGCAGAAAAGATGAGAAAAGACAAAACACAAGAGGAATAAGATCTTTCCTAGGGGCATAGTTTCTCGATCAGTTCTGTAGCTTTCAGAAAAACACACAAACGCTTCAAAGAAGTTCGCCCGACGATTGCTGGCACTTCTTTGTGTGCAAGTATTCAAGATGTACCCGTATTTCGTGGTTCCAGTTGGCAGTTCATAACTTTAGAGAGTGTTTGCTTCCACCTACGTCTAAAATAATGCCCTTACAATGAATTCTCAGAATTACGCCTTCGAGACACCTAATTTGAACAAACTTATGACATTTTCGTACACTTCCTTTAATAGTAGTAATAATAATAATAATAATAATAATAATAATAATAATAATAATAATAATAATAATAATAATAATAATAATAATAATAATATCATTATTATTGTTCTTATTAATAGTAGTAGTAGTAAAAAATACTACAATGGTTTCATTGTTGCTTCACACTGCACATGGCGAGGTTTGAGTGAACTGATTTGCTTTATTATGTGCGTCGCGTTTAGTTTAACAGCTCTTATTACTCGCTCCACAAGACATCCATTGCACATTGATTTTGTGAAGTGCATAACATCTACATACATTTTTTTTCTTCATTACTGCTCGTAACATTTTCTGAAATTTCGAGCACGAAATAACCTCTCACCTATGCTACCACGCTCGGAACACACAGGCATCAAACGATCCTAGTTACCCAGCGAAATTTCACAAAAATAAACGACAGATTTTCGTTATTAATGTTATTCAACGCCAAACAACGTACTCGACACTGCAATAGTAGGTATAAAAGGCAGTATAACTTACGGATCGAAAATAATAATACATTCCGGTAGTGAATCAACCACCTGAAAAAGAAGAAAAAATAGGGACGTCCAATGCTTATGTCGAACACTGGCGAGCCGTATTTAAGCTAGATAAGAAGGCATGTATTGGCTGGGGCCCTGCCGAGAAAGAACACACAGGGTCCCTTATGCGTTCACTTGAGACGACAAGAAGGCGAAAGCCACGTTCTTTCTCTTCTCCGTCGATGTATTGATCCTGCCCCGCCGCCCTGCTAAAGCTTTCTGCAACTAACACGGTTTCGCGCTGCCTAAAAGATCGGAGGCACCTCACCTGGTTTTGCATTGCCTCCTTGATTAGACAACCTTTGACCAAGTTAGATGTCATGTGATGGGGTCATCATAAGACGTTACGTCACGGGACGTCAAAGTATGACGTCATAATGATGTCACAAATTTTGGAGATCTGTGACGTCATCATGAAGTCATCACGTGATGATGCTTTTTGCATCAATCGTCCCGACGCTGCCGGTCAAATGTTGCGTTTGGTAAGGCATCTAAGGCTTTCGCCTTAATTATATGTTGAACTTGTGACGTGGCAAAACTCAGTATTTTAAATGGTCGTTTCGAAAGTGGGAAATAGTTTGCTTTAATCTTCTGTTTATGCGACTATAAAAAAACTTGCTATTATCTGCTTCATCAAAACAAAAATCTGACAATGATTTCTAAGCTTCTGCAGCTTCGTGAAGCTGGTGATATTTGTACACAGTTTATTCATTGATGGAGAGCCGACCAATCGTGCGCATATGAATGATGACGAGGACTTCCGAGATGATGACAGACGTGGTTTGTTTTAAACAATAATGATTTTGCTCATTTCGGATATGACCGCCCTCTCATCCGCTTCTTTAATGAAAACATCAAGTCGGAATTATTCCTACTTTGTCCTCGTCATGGAGCTAATCAAATGGCGCTACCTTCTGACTTCTTCTGGGTAGTCGTCCATTGCAACCCTTGCCTTTTCCGCTTCTCGCGTAGTTCGAGGCGTCGATGTTCGATGAGGACAGGATCAACGTCCACGAGCGCGTCAGCATCCAAACAGATGGGATCCTGTCAATATCGCAAATGTGGTGTTTAACATATTCACCGCAACTCAAGTATGGTTTATTGCTTTGGACACTCAAGAAAGTTGCTCAGCAGTTCTTACAGACATCGGCTTGCTGCGTACATCCCGTTATCCGAACAGGCGCAGACGTAATCGCAGCTTTAAAATAAGACTTCGTAGCTGGCAACTACACGACTCGAGCTAAGTTGCCCAAAGTCTCAAAAGTACCTCGGTTAATACGTTCTACCTCCTTTCCTTTAGCATGTGTCCACAGTTGAAGCAGTTATGAAGGAGTACCATCTCTTGGCATTGGTCAAAAGCCATTGCATCATCTACAACAGCTCATCTGTCTACGGAATGCAAATGTGACAATTTTTCGGCGAATCTTCCACCCGAAACGGCAGTCAATGTAACGTTGAATCAATTGACATCGTCAATACTTACCACCAAGGCGCAAGTTGGTTTCTCCGATAACGAACCCCATGTTCGATCCTGATGGCCAGTAAAGGGTTCGTGGCGGGTTGTTGTCCGAGCGCTGCCTCAGCACCTTCGCGGAGTCGACAGCTGGGCGAACAAATTGAAACTATAAAACATACATAAGTCTGTTGTGCCATATTGAGGTATATGCACCTATTTCAGGTGCGGGACACCTTAGGATCCCGGGCTGTCACCTCATGTCGTCGCTTGGCGTCCCGCTCAAAGTACAAAAAATATGTCAGGAAAGGTCGCTACAAGTCAAGTCAATACCAAAACAGGCCAAAAGGCGGCGCTACAAGTCAATCAATACCAAAATAGGTCAATAGAGGGTGCCACTGCATCACGAATCAAGGTTTCCTTTCCTGCTATCGTTGCCGAGTAGGCAGCACGTCTAGAACGCCAGCGCTTGCTTTCCCGTGAACGCCACCACCGCCGAAGAATTCGTCTGTCCGAGCCAGCGAAGCGATAGCGAAACGCCAGCACCGGGAGTCAGACGCAGATCTACGGAAGAGAGAAGCGGAGGCGAAACGCCAGCGATTTCGAGGGAACCCTCAACTTCAGAAGGCTCAGACGCAGCCTAGCGCGAACAAAGACAGGCGAACCCGCAGCTTCGACTCAGACAAACACGAGCCAAGCGTCAACACAGGCATGCGAATCCTCAGCTCTGCTCCGCAGTTTGTAGTTTTCACGGTGTGGAACTGGATCGATTTTTATGGTAGCACCAGTACGCATAAACTAACGGAATTATCAAGAAAAATTGAAGGGACGCGATGCGCATTCGTTATGACACCTCAGATCGGTTAGCGGCAGAGAGAAAGAGGAAGCTTTATGGAAATGGAAAAGTTTTCCAGATGGATGAATGCAGGTTGAGACCTTCTAGTCCAGGGTCGCAGTGGCCTCATTTGTCCTCCTCACCCGGTTTATGATAGACTGTTGTCCCACAAGGTCTGTGTCAGCCAGCTACACCTCCCATTTAGCACAAAATAAGGATTTACAATACCTGGAGCTTTCAGAGTTCACAAGCTGCCCATGACTAAGACGAGGTCACGGTTTAACAAATAAGCGTTTACATCACTCAAATTAGATCTTGGCTAAGCTAAACATTGAACGAATAATAATAATAATAATAATAATAATAATAATAGTAATAATAATAATAATAATAAAATAATAATAATAATAATAATAATAATAATAATAATAATAATATCTCGAGTGTAACGTCCGAAAACCATGATATGATTATGAGGGACGTCGTAGTGGAGGGGTCCGAAAATTTCGATCACCTTGGGTTCTTTAACGTGCACCTAAATCTAAGTACATGGGCATCAAATATGTTCGCCTCTATCGAAAATGCGGCCGCCGCGGCCGGGATTCGACCCCGCGACAGTCGGGTCAGTAGTCGATCGCCATAACAACTAGACCACCGTGACGGGATCGTTGAATGATTAGATCAGCGAATTCTCTTTTTTTAAATTTAGAACTAGACCTGCGGAGATGCATAGGACACTGGCTGACGTGTGGAATGTCATCTATTTCTCGTCTATGTGGCCTCGGGCGCCAGTGGTGATCTCACACGTGTGCAGTGAAAGTCACCTTTCGTAAAACGTAAACAATTATTAGGTATAGTAAACTTCATATTACGGAGAAGAAAAAAATCTTACTGAGGATGAAGCAGCGCGGCAAACCAACAAAGACCAGATGACAAGAGCTGAACCAAGCAACGTTCACCAAGTTGTTACTAAAAAAATTATCGTACTGAAAAATTAACAAAAATAGCCGTAGGCACTGTGGGAGTTCAGCCGCTTTGCTTTGCGAGTGAAGCTGAGACTATCTTGAATGGCAGTGGTGTGTATTTAACCTCACCTTTGCTACAGCGTAAGATAGAACCTCTCTTGAACTATGGTCGGATACAACATAAGAAGTCAGGAGAGGCCCCGCCCAGACGACCGAAGCGCGGCAGCCGATCGCCTCTGCGACTAAAGAAATAGTTCCGCTCATGCACGCGCCGATGTTCTCCGAAGGCGGAGCCCCCGGCCGACCCTCTCATGACGTCAGTCTTGAGTGCGCGCACATTGGTGCAGGCTTGTGTTCATCCGCCTTTGAGGAGCAAATGCCGCTGACTTCTAAAGTTGTATCTTACTATAAACTTCAAATTATGACTGTAATTTTTCGCTAATATATCCTTGATGCTGTTATCACAATCTTTTACACACAGGAAAATCCACCTTCTTTAGTTTTTTTCCGGTTTCTTCGTTCGCTTAAGCCTTATCCTCACAATGGTGTGTTGCATAAAGGATGGCCGCAAAAAATATAAAAGGGAAAATAAAAGGTTGTTAGGCAATAGTAAACAGTTGATTTATAATGTTTGGCCGTGCATAACTACCACATGGCCTTTCCAAATGAAACGGTGCACAACGATGGTATCCTGCTCGCTATCTTCACAATTGCGGTGCTTATACTCTGGTACTTTCCTTCCGAGGTTTCTTTAAAAAAAACGCCTTAAATAATTTCGCCTTTTTTATAGTATAAAATTCTACACGAGGGCAACAAAAAGTTGAAGGACGCTTAAGCTTCACTCCAAGAGTAGAACGCGATAGCATGACCTGGCCCCGTTAACATGGCCTTCTCACTCGTTAGCCTGGAGCGTAGCCAGAAATTTTTTTCGAAAAGGGGGGGGGGGGGGTGTTGAACCATACATTATATATGTTCGCCCGTGCGTTCGTATGTGTGCGTGTATATATGCGCAAGCAAAATTGAAAACTTTCGGGCGGGGGGGGGGGGGGGTCTGAACTCCCCCAACCAATATTAATGCGAACTAACAGATGATGTGTCTATTAGTTCTTAATATTGTCCCCCACTTGTGCAATTCACATGTCTTGACGCCTGGCGCGATTCTACGCTTCTGCAGGCAACATTACATGCGTTAACGAGACTTCTCGCTATACATCACATATGTACCTATAGGCTTTGTTGCGGAGGCAGTTATAGGCAATGACGTGGTTGTCTAGTAAAACTCCTGCTTGCCAAGCGAGACGCCTGGGTTCGATTCCAAGTCGTACCTAAGCGTTTTATTGTTTATTTATTTATTTATTTGCATTTATCTCGAATTTTCGCTCACGGAGAGCGCTCATTTATCCCTCACAACCAACGACGCCAATACAGACACCGGCATTTCTGTGAAACAAGCTCTTTAACGCTGTCGTGTTTTGGGTCCACGCATGCCGTCGGTGCAATTTTTGTGTTATTTCACGATGCTTCAGGCGCGAAACTGACGAGGCAGAGTACGACGAAGTTGAATTAATACGGATGCGCTGTACCTTGTTCCTCAATCTAGCCTCATGCAACCCTTTGCTTTTGCTGTGGTTCACAGTGTTCGCGACATAAAACATGCCTGAGGTTATGCTACACAGAAAGAAGACTGTGTGAACAAGTAGAAGTGAACTCACCGGTCTAGCCGCCGCAGTCCAAGCGCCCTAGGCGGTGGCCGCGTGCTCACGTCACACCGGCTACGAGACTGTGATGGTGATGATTAACCTTCACATATGGCTCGTACCCACAATGGGAAATTGGTCAAGAATTCTTTTACGTTTCAGCGCAAGGAAACACGAGGATGAAGAGGAAGACACGAGGACGCAGCGCTACTAACAACTAAGGTTTATATCATACGGTAACAGCATAAATACTGTGATGTCTGATGAGGTCATCTAGTGGTAATCCACCGAACGTCCGTTAACTGACTGGAACAGTTGTGAAACAGGCCATTCGGCCAACAACATTGTACATTGGAAAAGGAACAAGAATAAAAGAACAGAGGGCCTCGCGCTCTTTGTTCATCGGCGTCGGACTGATGTGGTCGTTTGTTCGAGGGCTCTCGTCGAACGCCGTGCGTGAGCCGCGGTTGGACGGCGGGGCGCGATCATAGCTACATCATCGCGATACAACAAAATGGCGACGAGAAAAAACTTGTGAGTGCAACGCTTCAGTTTACAATTATTTACGCTTGACTTCAGTTTCCTGTGTGCGTCACTCGTGGCTCTTGTGGAATGATGTCAGTCGTAGCTCCAGTGCCGTTCTTATCTGCACCTGGTAACCCTCCAGTGCCGTGGAAGCGATGGCTAAAGCTTTTCAAGGCGTACCTTGTGTCGGTCGGAGGCAGCGACTGGTCAGCAGAGCGAAAAGCGGCTCTTCTCCTGACATCACTCGGAGCGGAGGGACAGCGTCAGTACTTTAACAATGAAGAAGTGAAGCAAGCAGCAGCAGCCAGCGTCCCTACAGACGCAACGCCCACAGCCCCGCAACCTCAAGTTTCAACTGCACCGGTTTCGACATCTGAGCGTCGCACGGGAGAATCGGACGACTACGCGGAGTTACTGAATAACTTAAACCTGCTCTTCGAGGATGCAACAAATTTCATCGTTGAGAGGCATCAGTTCTGCAGGAGGCTGCAACTGCCGGGCGAGCCTTTCACCCAGTATGTCGCTGAACTCAAACAACTGGCGTTGACTTGCGAATTTGGTTCGACATTCGACGAACGCATACGTGATCAAGTCGTTGAAGGAGTCTCCAGCCCAGCGTTGCGCGAGCGTTTCTTGAACGCTGGCCGAACACTTACGTTGGCCAAGGCTGAAGAAATCGGCAAAGCTTTGGAAGCAATACAGCAAGCTAACGCTGTTTATGATGGAGCACCAGTCCAACGCATCGACGAATCTGCAGTGCAAAATCGGACGCTAGATGAGCAGTGTGTCCTTCAAGCATCTTCTGGATTTCGCGCGCCCGTTTATGAGCCAGATAGCGTTCGACGCAACAACGCAGCAGCGGGCTTACGCCATGGCGTCCGTGCAGCAGAAGAAGGTGCCAGAAGCAACCAAGATAACGGTCGTCGATCCTTTTGCTACCGTTGCGGTTCCATGAAGCACAAAGCAAATGCAAGAAACTGCCCAGCCCGCAGTCAACAGTGCCACAAATGTGGGAAGATTGGACATTTTGCGGTTGTTTGCCGTCAACAACAGTCCGCAGAAGTGGGAGCGTCGCAAGCCGCTGTCTCCACTGTAGAAGAACATGTTGTCCTGAATTCTCCACATGTTCTTGGCGTAGAACTGCCACGTTACAAGAAGGAAATCATCGTCCGCATAACATTTAAAGGAAATACGCTTCCTCTTCTTGTGGATACTGGCGCTGCCGTATCCCTCGTAAATAACGCCGATTTTCAGAAATATTTTGCAAGATTTTGCACCTTGTCTCCTTCAGCGCTGGGTCTTCGGGACTATTCTGGCAAGTTGATTCCTAGTCTCGGCACCTTCGAAGCGGAGATCGAATACAGCGGTACTCAAGCAACTGTGACATTTTACGTCACACAGAAAGGTACTTCGCTGCTCGGCCTTGACGCCATCCAGAAGCTACAAATTAATATTGTAGGCTCAACCCTGACTTGCCTTCACACTACTACAAATCATTTGGAGCTTCCGGAAAACACGCCTCCAGGATTTGAAGCACTGTTTTCAGAAGGCCTTGGATTTGTCAAAGACTACGTGCATCAGATCAAACGCCGACCGGATGTAACTCCCGTGAGTGCCAAACTGAGACGCCTTCCTCTGGCACTCATACAGCAGGTCTCTGACGAACTAGCACGCTTGGAACACGAAGACATAATCGAACGCGTCGACGCATCGGAGTGGGTGTCTCCACTGGTGGTAGTGAAAAAAAAGGATGGATCGCTGCGCCTGTGTGTGGACTTGCGGGAACCCAACAAGGCCATCGTAGTCGACGGTTACCCTCTTCCGCATACCGAGGAGCTTCTGCAACTGCTCGCCGGAGCCACATGGTTCTCAAAGCTGGACTTCGCCTCGGCATACCATCAAGTAGAACTTACAGAAAACAGTCGTGAGTTGACAACATTCATTTCTCATGAGGGACTATTTAGATTTAAAAGAGTGTGTTTTGGACTAGCTTCCGCCCCAGCTACGTTTCAAAAGCTTATGTCAAATGTTTTGAAGGGTTGTGCTAACGTAGTCTCTTATTTAGATGACATTTTGGTTTGGGGAAGGACCAAGTCGGAGCACGACCGCAACTTGAAGGAAGTGCTATCACGCATTTACAACACAGGGATGAAATTGAATCATAAATGCGTTTTCGCAGTGCGAGAACTAACATTTTTGGGACACAACATTTCGGCTGAAGGTCTCTCTCCCATGGAATCAAAAATTAAAGCGATAGTTAGTGCACCTGCACCACATGACATCAAGTCCCTTCAGTCATTCCTAGGATTGACCGGCTACTATGCCAAGTTCCTACATCATTATGCAGATTTGGTGGAACCGTTGCGCAAAATGCTCCGACAAGGTCAGTCATTCGAATGGACGGCTGAAACTCAGAAGGGCTTTGACCAGTTGAAAGAGAGGTTGGCATGCAAACCTGTTGTGCGGATGTTCAACCCTGAGCTACCTGTCATAGTCACTACGGACGCGTCGGACGTCGGGTTAGGAGCGGTCTTACAGCAAAAGGAGGGATCACATCTTCACACAGTGGCCTTTGCATCACGCGCCCTCTCACCGGCTGAAAGGAAATATTCAGTAGGGGAACGTGAAGCGCTTGCGTGTTTATTCGCTTGCGAAAAATGGCACGTGTATCTGTGGGGTAGACGCTTTACACTCAGAACCGATCACCAAGCATTAGTTGCTTTACTATCAGCTGGAGATTCTGGTCGTCGACCATTACGCATTTCTCGATGGACAGCTCGGTTACTGTATTACAACTTTCAAATAGAGTATTGCAGAGGCACGCAAAATAACGTTGCAGGCGCTTTGTCAAGACTGCCCATCAACGAACATAACGCTAGTACTGAGGAAGAAGAAGAAATAGTGTCGCTGGTAACTTCGGCAGTTGACAAAGCTACCGTACAGGCTGCTACAGCCAATGACCCTACGTTGACTAAAGTAATTCAGCAACTCAGTAAAGGCTGGTTACATAAGAAGGCGCTATCGGCTGACCTGATCCCATTTTTTCACATTCAAGATGAATTGTCCCTGGTAGATGGTCTTCTAATGCGCGCAGATCGCATAGTAATTCCCGAAGTGCTTCGCTCCACTTTTTTGCAGTTGGCACATGAATTGCATCCTGGCATAGTCCGCACAAAGGAACTTCTAAGAGAGAGATACTGGTGGCCTCATTTAGATAGGCAAGTCGAGGAATGTGTCAAAAATTGTCTCATATGTCAGTCAGCAGATAAGTCGGCCAAACCGGCCTTTGCGCCTTTACAACCTGTTCCTTGGCCAGATCAGCCCTGGCAAAAGTTAGCCATGGATATAGTCGGACCCTTGAACATCACACCCAGTCCAACTTATGCAATTACTGTCATGGATTATTACTCTCGATGGCCGGAAGTATGTTTTACTTCCTCCACGACATCGCACGACGTCATGGATTTTCTTAAATCTCTCTCCAGCAGAGAGGGATTCCCAAGCCAAATCGTTACCGACAATGGTCCTCAATTCATTTCCAAACCGTTCCAGGATTTTCTAAAGGAAAGAGGCATTCAGCACTGCAAATCATCGAATTATTATCCGCAATCCAATGGCTTAATCGAACGGTTTAATAGAGTACTGAAGGAAGCAATACAGGTCGCACAGCTGGAAGGCAAACCAGTGAAACAGACCGTTCTGGAGTATCTAGCCTTGTATCGATTTTCACCGCATGCGACAACGGGAGTTTCTCCCGCAGTACTTTTACATGGCCGACAGCCTCGAACAAAATTGGATTTGAGTAACAAAACCAAATCTGCCGCAGAACGTAACTACCAATCAGTCCCATAATGGAGCGCAATCAGAGGACAGTTCATTCCTGAAATCGCAAACTCGCAACAGAATAGAGAGTAAGCAGCAACAGATGAAAGCCTATGTCGATAAGCGTAGAGGCGCCAAGTACCCCTTAGTACAAGTTGGGGATTTCGATAAAGTTCGGTCACACCGAACAGGTACAAACAAATACTTAGGCCCCTTTCAAGTCATGCAAAGGAGAGGTCAAAACTCATTTCTACTTAGTGACGGTAAGACTTGGAATGTTTCGAAATTAGTGCGAATACCGCCGCGTGCAGCGACTGATGAATGCCTTCCACACCCAGATTATTCATATGCCGGACTAGCTCGCTATTTCGGCTGCCCGCTCACGGACGAAGGCTCTGATGTTACCCATAATGCCACAAATATTCCGCATAGAAATACTCTGACTGAGGTAGATGTACCAACGCCTGAATACCTGCCATCTACCGCTGCAGACCTCTGCAACCAGGAGGGGGAAGATAACGCGATGCCACCATCAGCTTACAGTAGCAGCGAACAGGCGGATTCGAACGCTCAAACTGGGCGTCCAGTACGCAAGCGCCAACCGCCAAGATGGACCAGGGACTACAAGATGTAGTTTTTAGCCTCTTGATGCGAGGTCTTGTAATTTTGCTGCTCGGTGCATTAATATGTCGGTTGTGTTTCTTTTTCTTTCGTTTTGTTGTTCTAATGTGATAAGTACCTTCCAATATTTTTTATCATTATTTCTTTACTTTCGTGTGTGAATGTCATATTTTCAGACATGCTTGTTGTTTAGGATGTAACGTTGTTATTCTGCTTTCAATAACTAAGAGCGCCTTTTTCAAGGAGGGGATGATGTGATGTCTGATGAGGTCATCTAGTGGTAATCCACCGAACGTCCGTTAACTGACTGGAACAGTTGTGAAACAGGCCATTCGGCCAACAACATTGTACATTGGAAAAGGAACAAGAATAAAAGAACAGAGGGCCTCGCGCTCTTTGTTCATCGGCGTCGGACTGATGTGGTCGTTTGTTCGAGGGCTCTCGTCGAACGCCGTGCGTCAGCCGCGGTTGGACGGCGGGGCGCGATCATAGCTACATGATCGCGATACAACAAATACGAATGTACAAGAAAGAAGGAAAGGGCGCAAAAATCAACTGCGCACCACATGTCGCTTTACGGAAACAGCGCGGAAGGTGTTGTCTACTGTATCACCTTGTCATGTGGAAAAGAGTACATTGGACAAACAGATGCCTCAATCACCGCATACGAGAACATTCTAACAATGTAAGCAAACTGGCAACGAGTGCTCATCTTGCCGCACACTGCATGCGCTGTGGTTGAAAGCCCATTTTAAATAAAACTAAAGTGATTGCAAGAAATTCAGATCAGATGACCACGAAAATTGTTGAGGCGTCTGAAACTAACAAAACCAATGGTTGTGTGAGCAGCCCATCCGTTTTGTCTCAAAAAGGGATACTGTTCTTGTCGCGCTAGTGGTGGCGCTGTTGTCGTAAAGTGATATGTGGTGCGAAGTTGATTTTGACACCATTTCCTTCTTTCCTGTACATAAACCTCAGTTGTTAGTAGCGCTGTGTCCTCGTGTCTGCCTTTTCGTCCTCGTGTTTCCTTGCGCTGAAAGGTAAGATTTGCAGTACCAACTAACCCACCACTCGGTCTTATTGAGTCAAGAATTGCTCATATGAAATTTTAATATTTGCAGTATTAACTAATAATTACAGAGAAACGAAAACAAACATATAAAGGTAAGGGTGCAATAACTATTTACTTGTACATTCCGACTAGACAGCTAAATGCTTATCCTGAAGGAAAGTTAGAACAGTGGAATCAAAGTGTAACAATAATACTGCCGATTTCATCTAAGTCTAGCGTCAACGCACTGTAGGTGTTACGCCAAAAATTGGGAGCTATTGCCACTGTAAGAAATCAGTGGGCATTAATTAAATTGGGAGCTATAACCACTGCCTATATGAAATCAGTGGTTATTACGAAACGAATAGAAGCAAGGCGATAAAAAAAAGTTTTCTCGTGAAATCAAGAAACGCGCAGTTGAGAAGTCAGTCTATAAATAATAAAGGTAAGTCAGTCTATAAATAATAATAAATTCGGGCGCACGTGTAATTTTAATATTTCAGACATTGACTTACTACGTCTGCCGCCTGTAATGGTGGTGTCCGAAGAGAACGTAGGCGTTCGGAGGAATCGTTAATTGCGAGAAGTGCGATGCTTTCTTCTTTACAGTTTCTCAAGTAGGCCTTATGCTAAAACTATGGTTATGAATCACTCGATGGTCGTATTTACTTCGACGAAACATGATGCCAGAGCAGAAATAAATGCTAGAATTATACCGAAACCTGTTAAGGAAGATGAGGAACGCGCTTATTTGCATAAATACAGAGAGGTCAGTCTTAATCGAAGATTACTTTGACCTCCTACAGTGCGTATGGAAATAAGGTGAAAAAATATTGGGGAGGGGCGTAGCATGTAGGGAAGGGTGTTTCAGCTCCACTAACATCAAGCCTGTGGAGGGGCGAAGCATGCAGTGTGAGCCGGTGTTTCCCACAGCAAAATCACTCCTAACGCGCAATGAGACAGAGAAGAAAGATTTGACACAGACCCGCAGTCCGCTTTTAGTTAACGTGCACGCTGCGAATCTTTATTGTTCCACTACACACATAAGAAATCTCCAAGCGGCACTACACTGCAGGTCAAGATCCAGTGCCTATACTATATAGGGGGTGGCCGGTGAACGGTTGTGCAGCGCGAGCAGTCGGTTTTTTTTTTTTTCCAAGAAACTCGCTAGCAGACGCTGCCTGCGTCGGCGTTGTCTCTCGCGGGCGAGGGCGCGTTCTGGTTCCACGCGAGCTGGTAGACCATCGTTAATCGCAGAAAAAGCGTTTCCATAGTCAACGCGCGCCGTTCACTCTTTCTCTCTCGCCGCACGACGAGCGCTGAGGCGGTGGCGCCCTCTCTAGTGCTCAAGCAAATGGACAGGACACGACCATGCAAGAAAACAAATCGGTCAGGACGATGCACGCGGCGACAGCAGACGACGATGCACCACCGACAAGCCGAGATCCTAAGGCGCTTCGCGCCTAAAAAATGAATGATGATGATAACAGCAACAGGTGTGTACACATAAGTTCGTGGTAATCCATGTACTTCTGGATAGTTAAAACTCATTCTCTCTTTATCAACGCTTTGCCAGCTCTGTTAACACGGTGCATGTGTACAAATCTAGCAAAATCAGTTGAACTGGTTTGTATAAAGCGCGCGCATTTTTTTCAGTAGGCTTCAATGACGAACTTCCAAAGTTTTCAAAGCCTAATGTTACGTCACAAAACTGCTTTCAACAGTTGTACCAGGTTCGTAACCGCGAAACTGTTTAGCAAATCGTTCCTTGTCCGGCGAACCAAAAAACTATCATCATCATAACGGGTATGTGCCACAGAAAAGGGGTAAATCTCACAACTTATTCTCATAAACTGGTATGTGCCACAGCAATTGGGTAAATTCCGCTACTCACGTCGGGCACACTAAAAATGGAGAAGGCAACAGTTAGCCCAACAAAAAGAAAGAGAGAAAGAAAGAAAGGCAGAAAGACAAAAAAGAGGTTGAACGAAACAGAAAGAAACAATAAGAGCATAGCATAGCCTTGAATAGTATTGTCACGCGGTCCAACTACAGTAATAGACACTGTACACTGATAGCGACGAACGGAGCGTCGGTCGTCGAAAAACTGATCATCGCTATTTCTGTAGCCCAAACTGGCCCCATAGGGCACACTGTCGTTGAGCTTCAATCGCATGAAAAGCATTTTAAATTCTCTCAGTATGAAAGAAAATAAAGGCAGCTTCGCCACAGTGGTGCCAAGCCTGAAGCAAGAGCGGAGCTGGGTGGCCTTCCTTGTTTCTATTTATTTTTCTCTTTCTTTATCTTTTTCTATTTCTCTCTTTTCTTCCTACCTCTTTTTTATCACCGTTTCTTTCTTTTTCTTTCGTTCCCTCACCATCAATTTTTTCTCTTTTTCGCTCTTTCTATCTTCTTCCCTTTCTCGCTCTGTCTATTTCTTCCTTCCTCTTTTTTTCTAGCTTTGCTCTCTCTCTCTCTCTCTGTTTCCTTCTCACTCATTCTTTGTTTCTCTATATTTCTCTCTTTGTCTTGCTCTCTGTTTTTTCTACACTATTCGCGTCCTGCGTGCAATCTCAACAAAGTGATCTACTAGAATCGCGAAGCTTCTCAAACACTGCGGCGCGGTCTGCGTCGAGCGTTGCTAACCGTCCTTGCGGGTCAAACCCGAATACATGAAAATAAAACAAGCAGCAGCGTGGCAGTATAAGTAAGAAAGGGAAGTGAGGTGAGGGCGAGGAGGAGGGAAAGACGTATACAAAGAGATAGAAAGAAATAGACAGAGAGAGACAGAAAGAAACAGACACAGAAAGAGATAGAAAAAACAGAGAGCAAGAGAGAAATATAGAGAAATATAGAGAAACAAAGAATGAGTGAGAAGGAGAGAGAGAGAGCAAAGCTAGAAAGAAAGAGGAAGCGAGAAATAGACAGAGGGAGAAAGGGGAAAAAGATAGAAAGAGCGATAATGAGAAATATATTGGTGAGCGAAAGAAAGAAAAAGGAAGAAACAGTGATAAAAAGAGATACGGAAAACAGAAAAAGATAAAGAGAAAAATAAACAGAAACAAGGAAGGCCACCCAGCTCTGCTGTTGCTTCAGGTTTGCCACCTCTAATGCGAAGCTGCCTTATTTTCTTTCATACTGACAGATTTCAAAATGCTTTTCATGCGATTGAAGCTCAACGACAGTGTGCCCTATAGGGCTAGTTTGAGCTATAGAATTATTGTGGTCACAGATCGTCCGGGCTTTATATTAGTGGCCGAAATTGCTCGTTTTTATAACAAAAGTGGTCAGAAGAATTTTGAAAAAGTGTACACATCGAGAACAACACGCACTGCCGTACTGAGTTACTGCCAATTTTTTGGCCAGGTAGAACACGCGCTTCTACCACCGTGGCCTCCACGACTGGCACCGGCAACGCGTTGGCATTGCCACGCTAGAAGTACCAGATTTTAGCTAGATGCTCAAGACTCCTAGCAGTTGTTGATCCAAGGAATGATATGCATAAAAGCGTGTTCAGCATTCTCCAGTGTAAGAACAATCGCTGTTGGTACGGTACTCGGCGCCCTGGAAATGTGAGGGCAAGTAACAACGAGCCGACCTCACTGATCAGGTATAAGTTATCAATATCATCATCATCATCTATTAGTTACCATAAAGGTCCCTGTTGAGGTATTACCAAATAGCATACTCTTACACGTTACAGAAAATAAACTATTACAATGACAATTATTTCCTTTAAAATGTAATTGATTACAGCGGCCAATTACACACTCAGAAAAGTAACTGAGGCCAAGAGAAATGAAATCGATTATTTTGGGTTCCTTTCCTTGAAAATGTTATTGCCGCAACGCAATGACACAAGTTCACTCAAACTACAACGTACTACTCTGCAGCTTGCACAGTAGAGAGAAAACTGGAGGCATGAATAACAGAAAGCAGAGCTAGTTGGTAAGTACTCATTCTAAAATGACAGGGCGTGCAAACACGGACACAAGAAAGAAGTCAGGACACCACAAACGGCGACTCGACAACTGAAGAGACGCACAACGGCTCAAAAGAATGAAGGCACGAAAACTTATCTGCGCATGCCCATGCAACAGGCGAACCTATCAATCCGGCACGCATGGGGGTCTACGTGGAAGATAATTGTTAAGGCATTTGAGTTCATCTTTGCGCAAGTTAATCGACGGTTGGCTCACGCATGCGCTACCACTATTCTCGATATGCCATGCTTCAATCATCAGGCGCGTTTCTTCATTTCTATGCCGGTACAACACTGCGCATTCATCAAATTTTGGCGTGCACTTATAATCTCGACACATGTAAAGATAGATTAGAAGGTGATACTCCGGTTAGCGGTCAGTTAGCGATCAATTTGCATAAAGATGAACTCAAATGCCTTAACAGTTATCTTCCACGTAGGCCCCCACGCGTGCCGGATTGATAGGTTCGCCTGTTGCATGGGCATGCGTAGGTAAGTTTTCGTGCCTTGGTTCTTTCCCGCCGTTGTGCGTCTCTTCAGTTGTCAGCCAGCGTTTGTGGTGTCCTAACTTCTTTCTTGTGTCCGTGTTTGCACGCCCCGTCTTTTTAGAATGGAGGCTTGAGTTCTTTTTCAAAGTTGTCGTCGCTTATTCCACGTTTCTTGGTTAAGGTGTCGGCTGATACACGTTACGGTGCTCGGCTACTGACCCGAAGATCGCGGGTTCGATTCCGGCCGCGGCAGTCGCATTTCGATCCATGGAGGCTAATGCTATATATGCCCCAGTACTGTTGCGATTTCAGTGCACGTTAAGGAACACCAGATTGCCGAAATCTCCGGAGTCCTCCAATACGACGTCCCTCATAATCATGTCGTGTTTTTGGCACGTCAAACCACACATAATATAAAATCGGCAGATCCCACGTACCGTGTGAAAAGGTGTTATGCAAAGCATGCACGGGGTGGTGACTGTGGCGTAATTTTTCACATTGAGCGAAACGTTACGGAATGACGCTAGAGAAGTGTCAAATACACTGAACACACTCTCAATGCATACGCTTGCGGAAAGGGCGCTATTATAACGTAGGAACACCTTGCGCACCAGCCTATAGTTGCGCATTGCTTCGATCATCTATGAAGCGTGGCGCTTCGCTGTTGCTGGCGCTCGGGCAAGGCGTCGCAGGTAAGGCCAAGGAAAATGTGAAAAAATAGGCTATATATTATCCTAAAGAGCGGTAGCATGGTTTTCGGGCTGAGAACTGCCGTAGAAGACCGGCTACAACTTGATATCGGGAAAAATAGTAATTGATTACCCGTAATTATTTACAGGAAAATGTAATAAAATTACCCAGTGCGTTACAGTTTCGAAAAAGTAATCGATTATATTACAAAAATACAAGAAAATATAATTGACTACTAGGTAATCAATTACTTAACGCGTTGTGTACGACTCTGCCTAAGAGGTTACAGAAAGCGTGCATTGAGAGAATGTTTCACTTTTGGTCTCTCATGCATTAGCTAACCCCCCAAAAATGAATGAGGATCAATGAGAAAATATTTGTTACAAAGCATACGTGTTTTAAACAGCGATCGCCAAGCATCTACTAAATACCCATAAACATATCATGCAGGAAATCGATGTGACAAAACGGTAAGGCGAGCAAAAACCAAGGAAAGGTGAGCTCTGATGGTATAAATTGTGTCTGTTACAAGTCTCGAGATTCTAGGTGCATCGTATTCAGTGGCAATTAAAAGGCTCCTATTCCTTTCTGCTATGGCTGTAAGAAACAAAAAGGATATTAATGTAAGCGAATGCAAGAGACGACAGATATTGGAAGTGGCACGTGAAAAAATTTCCATACCATTGGAGCGTCCTTCACGCAACCATAGACTAGGTGCGCAACAAAATTTTATTGTTACCTATCAGCCTCGGCCACTGGTGTATGTAACCATCCGGGGTCATATATAAGCTATTGCTTATAGCACATCTGACCCTTACCGGATGTAGTCTATATAACTCGTGGGTGCACACTTCCTAAATCTCATACACGCGCATAAGGCACTCTAAACGGCACGTAGTCCTCTGCAGTTTCAGAAAATAAAGTCACAAACGATGCTTTAGAGGGCCCACATGTCTTCTTCTTTAGTTAAGGCTTGGCGGTAGGTTCGCTTTTAGAGAAAGAGAGCCCCTGAATCAGCATCTCGATGATCATTCTAACCGCTAAAACTATGGAGCAGATGTAAAAGGTGCAGAAGCCGATGCTCATTCGGCCAATTCTGGGAATCCCCTTGACTCCCCAGCTCTGCAGAACGGAGAAGGCGCCAGACTTTTGGATTGGGCTACGCTGAAAAGCATGATAGGCTGCAGCCAAACTGCCGGGTTTGATTCCTCTTTTGCCTAAGCCGAGCTTTTCAAGCACCCAGCCCAAGGAGAAGAAGACTGCCAGGCCCATAACTGCAGGATCACGACAGAAATGGCAAGAGCTGGACATTCATAATTTCACGTGGCTCTAACGTAAAAATTGAAAGGATCGAGTCTACAATAAAACAAATCAGGGTTATGGATAGGTTCGAAACGTGTTTTACTGAAATAGATAAATTCTTACTGGTACTTCTCAGAGTACCAGCAGTAACGCAAGGAAAGTTATGATAAACAGAATTTAATTAATTTTTCCAGTAATAGTAACGCGAGAGAAAGGGCGATAACTACAAAAGGGCAGCTAGATTAACTAGTTTAACGTGCTGGTTGGCTATTCTGCGCTGGACGATGGGTTAAGAACAGAAATTATTAGACAACAAAAGGGAAATTAAATTATGTTTGCAGGTCATATTTTTTTCCATAAGTTCTGTAGCTTTTAAAAAAACACACTAGTGCTCCCACATCAGTGCGCGGCCGAAGAACTTATCTGAGAGCGCTAGTGTATATAATAATTAAAATTAATAATGTGTGAATATGCACACCATGTCATTTCCCGCCAATGACGCAAAGAACGGTCTCAGCTTACTCGGTATGGTTACGGCATTTGTGCAGTGTTAATAACACTCGGAAAGGAAGCTACGCATAAGTGTTCTAGTACCTCGTAGTTCCTAGGGCAGTCATTGGTCAAATCAATGACGTACTCTTTCATTGAAGTCGTTTAATTTTACTTCTTCCAGGAGTTTACATATCTCAAGTGTATATCAAGTCTTGAACATGCGCCACGATTCATTCTGCGAACCGGTGAGCTGTGGTTTTAACTCCTTTGTGTGCCTGCATACACACTGTGCCCGTAATTCGTGGTTCCAGGGAGTGGTTAAAGGAGTACTGACGCTATTTTTTTAAAATTTTCCGATTGTTGCTCTAAATAAAAATACTGGTGTCGAGAAACCTAAAACGAGTATTGTGGTGCCTGGGAATACATCGTATCTATTTTAATTACCGCTACATTAAAAAAGTCACAGTTTCGCCGCAAGGGCGAAGCAATGAATGCGATAGCAAGGAACTAATGCTATACGAAGTGAGGCTCGCCAATGGATACTCTCAGTTTGAACAGCGCTTCTGCTGCAAAGGCGGCCGAAGCAGCGATGGAAACTAGCGTGCTTCAAGTGTCGAGCTGTGACACTTGATAGTTCGCGCTCATCTTCTGTTTGTTCGTTTAGCGGCGTCCCTGAGCTCGAGTGACATTCGTACGCGCCGTAACATGAGCGCGGACATCACGGTGAAAGCTTGAAACATTCGTCTTCCCCTCACCACGAGAAAACCGCGCGAGCAGATAGCGGAAGGGCAAGCTTCTCCCATGCGCAAATATAAGAAGCGAGCGAGCGAGCCGACGACTTTTAAATGCGCCCGTCGGGCTCCTAGCGCCATCTCGCTGGTAATGAAGAAACGCTTATTATTGCCTGCTGTCTCTGAGTCCGTCCAGCGCTAAAGGGTGTGTATATAACGCTCGCCATTAGCTACGTGGAGGAGTTGCGTTTCGTGGCGTAGTGGATAGCGTCACTCGCTGCGGAGTAAGACGTCCCTGGTTCGATTCCGCGCTTCGGAAGCATTTTTCTGAATTATTTTTCTTTGGGGCTTTTATATATATATATACATACTTATACATATACGCTGCATGACGACGGCGACGGCAAAATCCAGCCGAGACTGTCCATATAATTGCTATCGCAATAAAAGACATTTTCGGTTTCGATATCGGGGGGGGGGGGGGGCGGCTTCTCAGTGACGTTTCATGTCAGTATGACGTGACGGGGATACAGAAACTCGCGACGTACTAGCGCAAATCCGTTATCTGCTCGTGGTGCACACAAACAACGATGAGTGAACTGTCGTCCAGTGACCCTGACAGTGATTTCTGCGATTTAGGCTGCATGCAGGACGCAAAGCTCGCAAACTCGGGGAACTGTCTTGACTTGTCGGGATAATGTCCATTGCATCGGGGCTGGCTTGCAGACGCTCAGCGACGAAAACTTCAAAGTCAAATTAAAATATTTTATACGTGTTCTCCGACACCGATTTGTGGACAGCGTTGACACTGTATACGAAGGAAACGGAAAATGTCCCTTTTGCGATGTCTCAAAATTGTGTCAGTACTCCTTTAACACATCCAGGGAGTGTTTGCTTGCATCTTTTCTAAAAGAATTCAGTTTGAGCCTTACGCCTTCGATTTTATTATTATTATTATTATTATTATTATTATTATTATTATTATTATTATTATTATTATTATTATATTATTATTATTATTATTAAACTACAAGGAATTTATTGTTACGCACTTGAAGAGGTTTGTTCGGAACCTTTTCTTTATACATACGTTATCTTATCTTGCTGCACTCCCCTGAAGCGGTCTGTTTTATTCTGCCCATAGAATTTAGTTGAAAAGCTTGATTTGTGGCTTCACGAGACCTTAAGTGCATGCTTATTTTCAGATCTGTAAAATTTTTATGTCAATTAAAAAACGGAATGCCCCTTCATCTAAATCAGAGTGCTTCGAACGCCAGAGACTCAATGGTCGCAGATACGCACCGAGCTTTTATAATACACGCATTATTTATTAGTAAACATTTTCCAACGCCAAACGACGTAGTTAGCTGTACAAGATAAGGTAGGAGTTAAACACCATATCTTATTAGGATGACGTACGAAATAAATGATAACTTACGAGTCGAAATTACGGTCACGTCACGGATTTTAGCGAATTGGCTGAAAAAGAAATCAAAAGGAATGATCTACTAAGAATACACTCAATGCCATTGCTAATATGTCAAACACAGGCAAGGTCTGTTTATGTTAGGATAAGTCAGAGGGTACGTTTTCACTGATGATTGGTTGATTCATGGCCTTAAAAGAGCAGCAAATGTGATAACAGTGTCTCAAAATCTTTTAGATGCGAAGTATCTTAAGGCGGAGCTCAATCCGGTGGTGGTGGTGGTGGTGGTGGTGTGCGTTCTGACCACCCTTACTGCGTATGCGCATACCTTCTCCACACACCTCCTCTCCCCTCTCCACACCTCCTCTCCACTTTCCCTCTCCACTTTCCCTCTCCCCTTCCCCTCTGCACTTTCCCTCTCCCCTTCTCCCCTCCCCCTTTCCACTCTTCCTCTGAAACGCGGGCTAGACATGCCGAAATTCTCCCCTGCTCAACGCCGCGATGAGCTCGAGCGCATGCGCGTCCCCTCCCCTTCTCTCTCCTCTCCTACGCTGCCCCCCTCTCGCCCGCCTGTAGGCCGCGTTCCCCGCTCGCCCTGTGAGAATTAACGGCCAGGCTAGATGGAAAATACGACGCGCGTAGCGTCCCTCTTCGCGTTCCACGACGCGAGGTCGGTAGCATGCCCAACGAACGCCAACGGAACGCGATCGTGCAAGTGCTCCGGCTTCGCATCGCCTCATGGTCCCCTTTAGCGGGAGATGGTGTAATTTTTATCTGTGAGGCCTCGTTTATTTCCTTCCTATACGGCACCTGGTTGGCTGCTGTTCTGGAAACATTTAACCGATAGTATTCTTCATTTTTCCTCGTCGTCGGTTTATTAATCGGGGCTACCATTTGCGTGCTTACCTGGGGGGAGCATTTGCGAAGAAATCCATTGCGACTTCACACAGCTTCCCTTGCGTCTCGCGTCTTCGGATGCGTCCACGTTGAGGACCGGATCAACCTGCACGAACGCATAGGCATTCAAAAAGATGGGATCCTGTCACAATCGCAAATGTAATGTTTATCACATAAACACCGCACATTAAGTTTGTTTTAAAGCTTGAGACACTAGAGAAAATGTTAAAATTGTTCAATCATTCTTTTAGACACTGGCTTGCTTAGTAGAACGCGTTATCCGACCAGCCGCAGGACGTAATCTCAGCCTTAGAGTAACACTAGCCTGGCTGAAGCGTACAGGACTCATGGTAAGCTGTCCATGTTCTCGAAAATATCGCAGGTAATACCCATTCTACCAACTTGCCTTCAATATGTATCGACAGTTGAAACAGTTGTGAAGGAATGTGGACGCTTGGCATTGGACAAAAGCCATTCCATTAAACAACAGTTCGTACGTCTGCGAACATACGAACGTTTGAAGAGAAAAGGCAGCCGATCTAATGTCGAATCACTTGATATTGTGGAAGTTACCACGATGGCGCAGCTTCAGCTCTCCAATCACGAGGCCCATGTGCGCTGCAGCAACGTTACTAGAACAAACTCAGTTTCAAAGCTCCGTATCTCCGCCAGCGGAGGAGGGTGGTCCGAACGGCGGTCGCGAGAACTAGCGGCGCTGCAGTTCCGTCTTGCGCCACTATCGGCGCATCGTCTGCTGCCACGGCATAACGCTGCGGTCTGCCGCGCAGTTGCTCGCGGCAACTGCGCGGCAACTTCCTTATTGTAAGAGTTAGGTGGATACTTAGGTGGATATGCATAAGGTCGTCTGTATGCATTGGCCCGCGTGCGTTGTTCATGCATTGATTGGCTAAGAATCGATGTTCGGTCTATATTGCCACGCCCAGTTCTTGTTTTATTTTGATGTATTCGGGTTTGACCAGCAAGGACGGTTATCAACGCTCGACGCTGTCCGCGAAGCAGTGTTCGAGAAGCTTCGCGATTGTAAGAGATCGTTTTGGTAAGATTGCGCGCCGCACGCGAATGTTCCAGCTTTGTCGAGAGATAACGCCGCCACCAGCGATATCGCTGGAAAGTTCGATAGCGCCTGTATAAAAGCCGACGCGCTTGACTGCTTGTCAGTTGATCGACGGTCGACGCTCTGTTCGCCGCTATCAGTGTATTGCTGTAGTTTGACTTTCAGTTTCCTGGCCACAAGTTCGGCCAAATAAAGAGTTTCATCTCGGACCTGCTGACTGCTGCCTTCGTCGACTTCACGACCCTTTGACAATATTTGAGCTGTCTACATTGCGCTTAACTTCCAAGCATAGGTGTTTCTAAGCGAATGAGGGTTTTCAGGGTAATTTTTATGACTACTACCACAATTTTAGCCGCTGCCGTCTTATCTAGACTAAGAACAACCCAACACATTTGTAAAAGCCTTTATAGTGCACAAAGAAGCGTACTTACTCGAGATACAAAAACGTTCTAGAAAAACAGTACTCATGTTTCTACAATTTATTGAAAAAAACTTTCTCGAAAAACATCACCAATGCTTTGCAATGTTTACAAGACACGTTTTCGCGACGGTTAAAGGGATACTGACCCAAAATCGGAAAATTTTACGAGAACTCGGTAAATGAAATGTCAGTGTGCGAATACATAGAATAGATGTCTTCTCTGAGCAATTTTTTCAGCGGATAGTTGTATTTTCGGTGTCTCATCTTTCTACGTCGCATCGTTCTACGCTAGCTGCCTTAAACAATTCGAACAGATCGGCCGTGATGTGAGCACCGAGCAGCTATTCGCGCGTTTCTCAACTTCACCGAGCAGATGTTCCATGCCCGCAGCACTTTACACTGTACGACAGCCGTTTGCGTTTCGTGCTGTAGCCGTTCACTACGCAGTTAAAGTGCTCGTCAACTACAATTATCTTTTGCACAAGTAAGTCTCCCTTCCCGAAGCAAAGTGTGGGATTGGGCTAGTTGGTATTATATTATTAAACTGCTCAGCGCAAAAAAATTTGACACGGTACACATAGAAAAGACGAGGACCAGCGCTGGTCCTCGTCTTTTATATGTGTACCGTGTCAAATTTTTGCGCTGAGCAGCCCGTTCCCGAGCCGGCGAGTGTAAAATATTCCGCACATCTTGTTCAATACCTCGTCGTAAAATCTCTCGAAAATCCACTGCTTTGAAGGGATAGCGACAGCTGACAACTGATCGAATGTCAGTTTGATGCAACTCTCATTCTCGGTAGCGTATATATGCAATCGCCTGCCCTTCGTTTTGCTGTTCTATGTCTGGCGGCTCCTCCAAATTGGGCACTGGGCTTTCGCGGGACGCCGTGCGTTTTGGGGGGGATTTGCGCCTAAACCCCGAACATTTTGGCTTTGAAATGTGGGGTGGAAGTGCTGGAAACAAGCGCGGCACGGCACCTGGCGCGAGTTCCCACTTTCCACGTGGAATCAAAACTTCTTTTCCCGCAATGACACGACGATAGTGCTTTACAATGTCGTCACTCTCAAAATGAACGTCACAGACCTTGCATTTCGCACTAAGCTTTCTATCTTTGCGATGCAAAGCTTGAATGGCGTAGGTTCTTTTGCAGGTCCGAAGAAGTGTCGTGAAGCGGAGTCGTCGTTGCGGTAGCCGCTCTTGCAGCCCGGCGCAAAGCAAGTCGGCATACCGCACTGTGAATCTGTTCGCCATCCTTACGCTTCGTACATCATGCACGTGTCTTCGTACAAGACGCTAAGACTGGTCAAGAACAGTCGCGAAAATGTCGAGCTAACAAAGCGCAGACGACGCTGCAACCCACGTGCGCTCGTACATCGGCGGCGCCGATCACAACAAGCGCCAGCCGCGGGAGCTAGACGTGACTGCAGCGCCACTAGTTCTCACGACCGCCACGCGGACCGCCTCTCCGGCGGAGCTTTTAAACTGAGTTTGTTCTAGTAACGTTGCGCTGCAGATGATCACACAATGGCTTCGTTTACGGATAGCGGTCCGAGCGCTGTCGAGGGCCTTCGTGGTGTCGCCAGCTGGGTTAAAAAATTTGATAACTACAAATATGGAGAAGTATCTTTCACCATGTTCAAGTATTGACAGCTATTATGACAGTATAGCGCCTGAAAGCATAAGCTCGCGGAATGTTGACGGATAATTGAAGGGACGCGATGCGCATTCTTTGTGACATCTGATATCGCTAAACGCAATGGAGAGTGCAAGTTGGGGTGTTGGTGGCGCCATCTATTGAGCGCACGCGCACTATCTTTGCGCCTCGTTTCAGTGAAGAGTAACAGATGTCGTTGTGTAGTGACACACGGGATTTGAAATGTGACCAATCCCGTGTGCACGCGTGTCCCTTGTGTGTTGTGTGAATAAACGGTCGCATCAGTCGTTGCTTGGGCTCTAGGCACTGGTCGGTCTCTTCGTATACCTCCCATAGGACGCGAATTTCAAACGCTCCGCCGACGCAAGCGCCGATAGCGCCGAGAGCGCTGTTGAGCTACGCCCCTTGCAGAAGGCCGCCAAGCTCAGGGGGCGATGACGTAGCGATTACGTTGCTTACGTCGTCAGGGCAACAGTAACAACAGCCGCTCGCCTCCACCCCTCTGCCTCCTTCTCCGCGCGCCGTTTTATTTCTCTCTCTTTTTGTGTGGGCTTGCTTTTTCTCCTCTCCCATGCCGCGCGCCGCGATTCTTTTTCTTTGTTCGCGTGCGCTCGCGCGCGTGCTGTGCTTGGCCGCGCATTCGTGTTTGCCCGCAGCCAGCATTTCCTAGAGCATAAAGGATGAATCCACCTACATCATTTCTGTTACCTCTTTTTATTGTTCTGTTTCCGAAACTCAAGATTTGCATGTAATGGGGCGCGATACAAGTTCAGGAGAAGACGAGAAGGGAAGAATTCACAGTGTGTGCATGACTAAACACAAAAGTTCATTGTAAAATTTAGAAATTAAAAAATCGAACGCATTGAAAGGTGTAGGCCCTTTGACGTGCACACATATAAGACACACGATTTTCATTTGGTGCAATACCGAGCAAAGTGCAGAGGAGCCTCTGATGAGAGGTAATCATGTAGTTCAAAAAAATGTCAGTGCATGACAAAAACATAACGAAGCGCAAAATATGTAAATATGAAATAATAATGCAATAATTTACTTATTAACCGTTGAAATAATACGAAACACAAAACAACCAGTTACATATTTGCTCAGATTTTGCACAAATATACATGAAATGCTGGACACCTTCACCAGATAAACAAAATGACAAAGATCAGATTTAGCACAGTAAGTAGTACGTTGCGCTAAAAAGAGCAAGACACAACATATGGTACTTGAACACTACTTGAAAGTTAGTTGGTGACAACGGGATGCAGGCCATAGTCAGTTTATGCAGCAGGACATGACATTCGAAGAAAAGTGTATTACTCAACGACCAGGTGAAATAAGCCTATACGCAGCTTTTCTTTCACCGTCAATACAATGCCTAGCTGAATATAACGCCACTGAAGGGAGGACGTCATGTTCGGTACACTGAGCACTTCATTGTAACAAACACAAACAGTAAAATTCTGCATATAGGACATGTCTCATGCCTACACATGAATCCTTAGAGCGCTTTTTCCATAGTTAATAGCAGAGACAATATATAAACACGCAGAGTGCTTCTTCAGCCGTAAGTACATAGCATATTCACGCAACGAGAAGAAGCACTGCGGGCAGGATAGAAAGCTGGTCCACTTGAGTTGCGGATCGAGACTTCACAGAGAGCTGATTCTACAGCTGTTAACCCCTCCTTGGGCAAACGCATCATTTCTTGCCTTCTCGAATACTCCGAAAACATTTCCGTCCTGAAATAAAGCAATTGAAAACTATTAATTCCAACGATGCAAATTACGCAGTCGCATGAGGCACAACGTAGTTTCGTCGTCTTGGCTCAGTCCAAGCTGCGATACATTGCGCAGTTTTAGAATAGCGTACGCTATCTTAGCGTTTGCGGCTCGCTATTTCCGTCACTTAACGGGAGCGCGCAAGCGGTTAGCGTACGACGCATGCACAGTTGCGCGAAAAGCCAACGCAAAGCTTTTCGTACGCTATTCTAAAACTGCCTATTGAGTCTCAGAAACGCGTATTAAACGATGGCGAGTGATAAACAGGCAAAAAAAGCAAAATGCACTTCCATCACGCAGTTCTCTCATAGACGCAAAAGTTAAACTATGAGTCTCAAGTGCTTTAACTTCATTGCTTCTAGGAACAGCGATATTAACTGCAACATCGTGCTCTTCACGATTCAGCCATATTTAAAAAAAAGAATAACTGTGTTGTCCAACTGCAACTCGTATATGTGTGGCTGCGAACGCAAGCCGCATGCTCACCTTTAGTTTTTCGGAACCTCGAAGAATCTTGCGGAACTCGGCCGGTCTTGAAGTATCCGTGCACCGTTGCATGATGTACGAATGGTGCGTGCCAATAACCACCACGGCGGCAAAAGCGCACAACACGCAAACACCACAAAAACTCCACACGCCGGCCAAAGCACGCTTCATGTAACGGAACATCACGAAACTTGATATCAAGGCCAGCGACTAGGACGGGCTCCTGTATGGCGGCGACGGAGCAGCGCTGACATAAAGACCACTCCGATAAGTCTCAAGAGCGAACAATGACCCGCCAACCACAACGGGAAACTTGCAGGTGTCCGCCAAGCACAGCCTGCCTGCACGGCCAGCCTGGTGTCCGCTCTCAACACTCGCTTCGTGCTACCACGGAACTTTCGAGGAATTCAAAACTAGCGTCGCGGCGCGCGCACGGCCTCGGCGGCCGACGCGGGCATTACGTGCGCAATATTATCATTATGGAACCAAACCAACTAGCCCGCCTTTCCGTTTTATTGCGGGCATAGAGTTTCCTAAAATGACCTAGAGGGAACTCTGGCGCTGCGATCGTTCAGCCACCATGGGAATGATGGGTAGTACACGGATTTGCCTATTCTTCGTGCTTGTGGGCTTCGAACGCACTTGTGGCTTTGTTTATTGCTATGCTTTGGTTTTCTTTCGGATAAAAGAATGGATCGTTGTGAACTTCGTGACCAGATTTGAATCGGTGAGCCTAAAGAAGTTAAAGTGGTGAAGTGAAACTGCTGATTTTTGCTGAACTTCGTTTTGCGACAAAGCGGATGCAGGCGACGCGGAGCCAAACGGAGCCGAAAGAACGAAGTTTAGACAAATCCATGTACTACCCATGATTCCCATGCTGGCTGAAGCGCGATGCATTGCAGCTCCCATAGACACTAGCGCCAGAGTTCCCTCTATTAAGTATTGTAGGAAACTCTATGGGCGCGGGGCGCACAGCTTTGTCGGCACGGGCGGCAGGCTGCCATTGGCTGCTTTAATTTTGAATCTCCATGAACCCTAGCGCCAATTCCGCCTTCAGTTACGGCCCCTTTTAAAAGGCCGCCGAACTAGCAAATTATTCAAGATGGTGTCGGTGGCGTAATCATTACGTAATTCTTTGGGACTCCGGAGCGGCAGTGTTTCCGGGTATTAACCCCGAGAAGTTGAGGAGGCGCCGCCTGGCGGGAGGCGTGGATGACGTCACGGCAAGGACTCTTCGACGCCCGCCGTGACGCGCCGCCATATCACGCGCTTGCTTTGTGCGCTGTTCCGCTGTTTACGTTCGCTTTTTGCCTGTCTCAAGCTTCACATGAATGACGAAAACAGCATCGATAATGTTCCTAGTAAAACGGCAATAACTTATATGCGTTTTTTCTTCACAGTCCCCATTGGTGCCCACGCGCTGTCGTGCACACTTTGAAAGGGTTGATCAGGTTTGTTGTTGTGTCGCGCTGCTAACTTCGGGGATGGGTCTGATTCCCGACCACAGCAGCCGCATTCCTACAGGTGTGAAAAGCAACATTCCTCTGCTTAGATATAGGAGCACGTCAAAGAATTCGAGGCGGTCAAAATTAATCTGCAGTGTATCTGACAATCATGTCGTGGTCTTGACACGCAAGACACCTTATTCACCTTATTAGGTTGCATTGTTCACGGGCGATTTCTTTAAGAAATATGATGGCTTCGCCTCCACACGTGTTATTTGCATCGGACGCATCCGCGATCGGCGGACAGCGTTCTTGCCGGTTTGCCAAGCCCGGCGCGCACGATTACGAAAACGCATGCAGTATTGAGCTTCGCAAAATATCTCGAAAGCGCTCGCCCGAGAATACTGCCGCAGTTGCTGTGTTTGTTTTTCTTGTGTACTCGCTCACTCATCGTGTTGTTTAGTTTCACGTTTTTCTCGCAATGATTTCGGGGCTTCATTTCAGAACATAAAAAAGTTGAGGTTATTTGCGGAAAGTCCTTATTGCTGTCAGATTGTGTCTTCATGCAGCATCGTAGCAACGGCGTTGTTACTCTTGTATAAATAATAGTTGAGATAGCCAGCTCATAAATTAATCTTTTTTTGCATTTGATATACCCCTCAGCATCATGAACCTTTATGTGGACATGACGTGCGAGACCATTAATTCGCTCATAAAGGCAAAGGACGTTCAATTAATACGTGGGCCACGTCACTGAGAGTGCCATCGAAACAGTTCAAAACGCTAATTTCGAGTTTCAGGCGTTTGTTTTGCGGACGATTGTTATTAACACTGGTCCCACGAGAATTTAACATTACCGCTCGTGACCCGGCGGTTGATCGGACCAGCAGTTCATGCAAATCAGGATATACGGCCACATAATCCCAGATGAGTGTTGAGAAGAATTGTTTACATAATCCAAGTATACTAACACCTCAGAATTTCCGAAACCATTGTGTGCGTGGCAGTATTATTTTGTTTAATTTCCCGGATGTGTTAAGTGATTCTTCACGATAGACAGATTCCTCTGAAGTCTTCTGTAGCAGAAAGCGCAGTTCTGTCAAATCACCTAGAATCACCTAGAATTTATAAGTTATGTATGCAAAGGCATACATAACTTGTACGATAAGCCGCAATGTAGTTAGAAAACTGAAAACGTCCTAATTTAATTTGTAATCTTCGGGACGCGTGTTCTAACCGTGGAGTCTACGCCAAGTTGTAATAAAGTTACCATTAGCGAAAATTTTTTAGCAGCGATCTCTTGGAGTACGCGGTGAAAACAACGGATGTCTTGCTCTCGTGCATAACCATTTTCACGGTGAATCTTCCGTTCGGGCGGAAATTCGCCCATTATAAGCTATATTATCCAAACTTTCTACAGTTTACTAAACTTTCGCTAGCAGTGTAAACTTCCACCTTCTCCCTTGGGAGATTTGCATCGCAAGAATGAGCAGTAATCATCACCGCATCGTGAGAGGGTGGGTACACGGCGGGCGTAGAAAAAGGCGATCCTCAGCCGCGGAGCAAGCGAGTCCTTGCCGTGACGTCACATCGCCGCGACTTCCGCGCCGCCAGTGTTCGTTCTCGGGACTAATAGCTCTAGCTGGTGAGGGTTCACTCACTCGCTGCTCGTGTCGTCGGGCCGTGCGGGCGTCCGTCGCGTCTCGCCTCAGTCGCCGGGCCCTGTTCGTCGGCTACCGCCCGCCGACACAACATAAGTGAGAGGAAACATCTATTGAAATGAAAAAAAAAAAAATTCGGCGTGGTAGGGGGGAGCCGTTCAGTTCGCAAGACTTGGCCGCTCGCCTGACCCGGTTTCTGTTGGGTGGTTGTCCCACCAAGTACTCGTATGAGCCAGCGAATGGCACGTCCCATTCAGCACAGGATCATTTCCAATGCCTGAAAATTTCTAATGGGCATGCGGCGCGTGGCTTGGACGAGGTTATGGTCTAAGTAATAATCCCGTGCATCGCTGAACTTGGATCATGCCAATGCTGAGTGTGGAAAGATTACACGAGCAAAGAAGAATTATTATGCTGGCGTGTTGAATGTCACCTATTTCGCCCTCTTCTTTGCTGTCTGACGACGGTGACGGTTGCGTGAATGACCACAAATAAAAACAGGGAAAATGAAAGATCTTTTGGTCGTTGTATACATCTCGTTCAGTTTTACCACATGGGTACGCATGACTACTACATAGCCTTGGCGAATTAAACGTTGACAACCAAGGGATCCGGCTCAGTGTATTCACAAGTGCGGTGCTTATGATCTGGTACTTTCTTGCAGAAGTACCGTACAAAAAGCTTCCCAACTAAACACGGCGCTTCATATTATCAAATTTTTATCAAGAGCAATAAAAACGGGTTCATGCATTCCAGCAGTTCCTTAGTGCGTTCTTTCACGAGGTTTTGATCACAATACGGATGAGCCATATTACGACAAATCACCAGTAACTCCTTCTTGTTCACCTATTGACTGCGGCTCACATCGACTTTGGGTGATTGGTAAGAATTGTGTGTTTTTTTACAAATTTATTTAATGCTCATTCGCTATGCTTTCTTCTTCAGTCACGCCTCATGCAGCCCCTTAGTTCACAGTGGCGATGACACCTATCGGGCTATGCTACACAGAACCAAGGCTGTGTGAAACCGTCGAAAATGAACTCACCGGTCTAGCCGCCGCGGTCTCGGCGCGCTGCGTTATCGCCGATAGCTGACTGCAGCACGAGCCACGCGATCGTGGAATTATTGCTGATGATAACAATTAATTATGGTCCAAACCCACTATGGGCTGTAAGTCAAAATTTGGGCGCTAATTCTAATCTACCCAATAGAATAAGATAGTGGGTATTGCAAATACGGCAAGACACAAAGAGATAGGGAATATTAATACTAGAATAAAGAAAACTTGCATTTCAGAAGTTATTCTCGAAATAGTAGAAATGACAGATGCACAGTAACGAATAGAATTACGGTTTGCGTAATCTTAATCTTTCAGATTTTGAGTTACGGCATCCGTGGCCTAAACTGTTCATGTTCCATGGTTGCGAACAACTTTCTACGGCGGTGTTAATAGCCAAAATTGCGGTGGTTTCCTTCACTAAACATGTCCAGGCAACTTTTAACACCGAAGCTATTTAAGCTGTCGGTATCTTGAGCTCCATCGTCAGAAATTATCATGATGAACCGGCATGCGCTCTCTTCATGAACCGTTACGCGCTCTCTTCATGAACCGTTACGCGCTCTCTTCATTCTCTTTACAGTGAAGCTTTTTTAAAGCTATTGGTAACTTGTGCTCCGCCGTGCAAATCTACTCAGGTGGGTATGCGCCACAGAACTTGGCTCCGCCCCACTACCATGCACAGCAAGTGCGAGTGTGAAAGGAAAACGAATACGTGAAACAGAAAAGGAAGAAAGAAGGAAGAAAGAAAGAAAGAAAGAAAGAAAGACAAAGTAAGAAAGAAAGAAAGAAGAAAGGAAAGAAAAAGAGAAGAAAGAAAGGAAGAAAAGAAAGAAGAAAGAAAGAAAGAAAGAAAGAAAGAAAGAAAGAAAGAAAGAAAGAAAGAAAGAAAGAAAGAAAGAAAGAAAGAAAGAAAGAAAGAAAGAAAGAAAGAAAGGAAGAAAGAAAGAAAGAAAAATTACACCATTTTCCGCTAAAGGGGACCATGAGGTGATGCGAAGCCGGAGCGCTTGCACGATCGCGTTCCGTTGGCGTTCGTTGTTCATGCTACCGACCTCGCGTCGTGGAACGCTAAGAGGAACGCTACGTCTTCCCTCTAGCCTGGCCGTTAATTCTCACAGGGCGAGCGGGGAACGCGGTCGACAGGCGCGCGTGAGGGCGGCAGCATAGGACAGGAGAGAGGGGGGAGGGGACGCGCATGCGCTGGTGCTCATCTCGGTGTTGCGCAGGAGAGAATTTCGGCATGTCTAGCCTGCGTTTCAGAGGAAGATTGTAGAGGGGAAGTGGAGAGGGGTAGGGAGAGGGGAAGTGGAGAGGGGTAGGGAGAGGGGAAGTGGAGAGGATGAGTGGAGAGGGAAAGGAGAGGTGAGAAGTGGAGAGGAGGAGTGGCGAGGAGGTGTGTGGGGAGGGTATGCGCATTCGCAGTAAGAGCGGTCACGCCGCACACCACCACCACCACCACCACCACCACCGGTTTGAACTCCGCTATACGCGATACGCAGCGCCTATAGGGGCGCCACTGAAAGCCGCGTAGCGGCTGCCGTTGGAACCGCTGGCGGGTCGCGTAGCAGACGCCTCCTTTCACTACAAGCATGACAGAAGTGCGCGCGTGCGATTTGCCGCTTGTGCGCGTCCCAAATAATTACTTTTGCGGCGTGCGCAAAGGAGCCGCACTTTATAATAGTGGACATGTGCCCTATCTCACAGCTGTGTTGGACGACAATGTCACCATACACGCCAAGTGTTTGCCACAGACAAGCGTCAACAAGCTTCCCTACGAAGTGGAGCTCATCGTAAGTACGCCGCTTTCTTTATAACGTCCCGATCACTAATGCCTGCATGCGTTAACGCATGAACCAACGTTTTTTTTTTCTCGACACAGTCTTCGTTTACGTGCCATGTGTTTATATATTAGATTTTAAGGGAGCGCTGTCGCACCGGCGCACGGGTTTCACGGGTGCGGCCACCCGACGGGTCAGCGTTGGTAAAACTTTGAAACCAGCACGATAAACTTGTGAAAAAATATCTCGGCAGCTTGCGCTAGTGGCGCGAGACTGAGACACTGTGGAGCTGGTGGTCACCTAGCTTGTCATAGCAGCTTGGCTACGAATTTGCTGGGTGTGTTCAGATAAGAACGTCGGTGCATGTCCGTCGACCCTATGTAATTTCGCTGAAAAACATATATTTTGTTGTCTGTAAGGGAAAGGAGGCGTTCTCCTATTATTTCGACCTTAAGCTAATTGAGCTATTTCTTGTTTATGTTCTTTCTTTTTTTCTTTTTTTAGGGAGCGGGCGAGCGCGGTCGGGCTGCAGAAGCGCCGCTTGTGCCGCCACGGAGCGTCTGCGTTATCACGTTACCGATGTGCCATGGGATCCTCTCAGTGGATCCTCTCCAGCCACCTCCTTTGTGAGCCGTACGCAGGCACCGCTGATCGCATTCCAGTGCCATCATTAGGTAGAATCAGGGGCGTAGCCAGGGCGGGAGGGGAGGGGGGGTTGGGGGTACAACCCCCCCCCCCCCCCGAAAAAAATTTCTGGCTACGCCCCTGGGTAGAATGCAGCCGATTTCGTGCAGCACACGTGTGATTCCACGGCACTTTTGTAAAGGAGCCGTCACCTGCCCCACATTCTCTGGCATTGCGCTTCGCGCCATTCGTTTTTCAAGAGAGCCTACACTCTTATTCAAGTACCGTATAACGTCCGGCACATAAACGGCCCATTTTTATTCCACCACAAGGTACTGCATATAAGCGGCCCTTCAATCGCCATTAAGCGTGACAAATTCTGCGGTGACGGATTGGGCCCGCTATATACGGCCGCGAGCGGACGCAACGCTTATATGGAGCCCGACGCGAAAATGGCTCGAGCGGACGCAACGCTTATATGGAGCCCGACGCGAAAATGGCTCGAGCGAACGCAACGTTTATATATACAGAGTCCGTTGTTTTATGCAGGAATTGAAATGGGCGCCGCGGCGAGAAGCGAGAGAGAAACTTCTAGCAACAGCGCCAAGCGAGCGTGCTCAAAGTTCGAAGTCCACGTTGACGTCGCGTAGTGTTTCCTGTGCTGGCGCCGAATGCGGCCGGTGAATTCAAGATACAGCCGCGCCTCCCTGACTTTGGCCTGTGTGAAAAGCCACAAATTTTTAATAAAAAATATGACCTGTAGCATATGACGACACTTCTGCCACCTACATTCTTTTTGGTTTAGACTGTAAGCTAACAGTTGCAACAGGTCTCGTTGTACTGCCGGAGCGCCGCCGCCAGCTTCACATGTGTGCCGCGCTTACATGTTTATCGTGTATTGTGTGCGTTTATTGCGTGCTTATCGTACGCGACATTCGTCGACTGGGCATTTTCCGCGTGTTGGGGCGTTCTCCTGCCTTGATCCAGTGGCGGATGATGGTCGTTGTTCGTTGCCACTCAACACAGCCTCACGGGACGCACAGCTTTGTGTCCGCGCTCAAAAGTGCTTTCTTGCTTCGTTCATCGATTACTCACGTTGATCGAGTGATCGAGTGTACTTCCGAAGACAATCCGCGTCCGAGTGTTTTGACAAGCGGCGACCGCGCTTCCACAGGAGCGGAAGCTTGAGCCTTTTGACGAGCGACTGTGAAGAGTGCCAATGCCAAACTTGGGTAAGTTGAAGAAGGTCGCTGAACTACGTAACTTTGTTACTTCATTGCATGACAACTGTTTGCAGGAACCGTCGTGTTGGCACAGCGAGGATGATCAACAGATACCCGATAGGCAGGTATGTTTTGTGCTTTGGGTGCACTTATATACACCACCATAAATGACATGTTTGAAGGATGCGCATTGCGCTACGCAATCTTATGCTTCGATCATGCAGGCCTCGTGTCGTTGTACTGTTATTCCTTTACTGTTTACTGTACGAGATCATCGCTTGAGAGTGTTTCTAGAATCCCTTGTCGCCGTTAGAAAGTGTGTGCTTTTAAACACATGGGGTCGTCCCATAATGTTTTCACTGTGGTGATGCGAGAGTTCACCAAACTCGGCAATAACACGCAAAATTATACAAGACTGGGGACGTGATACAGGGGCGTAGCCAAGGGGGGGCTTGGGGGGGTTCAAACCCCCCCCCCCCCCCCCGAAATTTTTCAGTTTTGCTTGCGTATATAGGCACGCACACATACAAACGCACGCACGAACATACATAAAGTATGGTTGAACCCCCCCCGAAAAAAATTTCTGGCTACGCCCCTGACGTGATAGCAAAACACACAGCCCTGACACGCGCACATGATGATGGATATGTTTTCGTGGTTGCGTCCCCGAGCTTTTCGCCAGAAATCCATGCAGTTGTTTTGTGGTTAGGATTTTAACCTAGCTGCCTCATAAATGTTTTAAAGGAGCTCACTCGAAGTAATGTATTTGAGTGAATTACGTTACGTACTGGTACTAAGTGCACACTCCAACAAATGCGTACTTAATGTGAAGAAGCACATGTTTATATCAAATAGTGTTAGTAGACGAATATGTCAATTCAATTAGGTTAATTAAGCTAATACATGCTACTCTTTGTTTCAATATTGTGTGTTTGAGAAAATATGCGTGAGCTCGTGTTCTGCCATTATATATTTTAGGGGCGAAGCTCCTTAAGGCGGCACCCGTTCGTCCCTCGTAGTCGTAGTCGTAGTAGTAGTGCGTAACCAGTCTTACGCTTTGACCTCCAAGGTGGTGCCGGTGGGAGATTTTTCCTGTGCGTTGTTGAACAATAAAAAATTCGCAGCGTGCGCGTTAACTAAAAGCCGAATTCTTCTGTCTCTCATTCCCCATTAGCAGCCATTGGCATGTTCCAGTAGGAAACGTTAGTAGAAGTAGAAGTGTAAGTGTTAGCTGAAAGCCGACTTCTTCTGTCTCTCATTCCCATTAGCAGCCATTGTTTACCTCCAAGGTAGTGCCTGGTGAGATTTCTCCTGTGCGTGATTAAACAATAAAAATTTTGTTCAAAACGCCGTTGATTGATGAAATAAACCAACGAAAGACGCCAGATGTTTTGTAAAAGCAAAACGAAAGAACGCCAGATGTTTCTAAAGCAAAACGAAAAGAGCCAGCCGCTTAACGAAAGACGCCAGATGTTTTCTAAAGCAATGGTTTTCTAAACAATGAAAATTCACAGCGTACATGTAAAATTAAAGTGAGCTGCAAGTCGTCATAACTCATCGAACCTTTAGTATAAACGCGCCCGATCTCACGTCGGTGATGATGTACTGGACAGAATTCACGGAAGATTCACGGTTTACCGATGAACCTCCGCCGCTTCGCCCACTCACCATCATTCACTCCGTGGATATGCTGTGATTTTTTTTTCTTAGCATCTTCAAGCACACGAGGTTCTCTATCACAAATAACTTAGATTGTGCTCATGTTGCGAGAATGTTGCTTTGTTGTGTGGTGCTTTAAGTTATTGTATTTTCACGCTTTTTTTTACTCAGCATAGTACCAATATTGCTCTCTTACTTAAATGCATAACCAAGGTTTAGTATGCAGTGATTTAGGGTTTATTGAGCTTTGTAAGGTCATAAATTAAAAGAAAAAGATCTCAATTCTCATATATGTTTCCAGAAGTTCACAGAAAGTTGGAAAATATTATCGGTTTTGTGAAGGCCTTACATAACTTAAAATGAAATCAAATTGACAGCTCAACTCTACAAGACAAACTACACGGGAATTCACTTTAGAGAACCAAAGTTTTTTTCCCTGAATGGCTTACATTCATGATGCAATACAATATGCATGGCTCATTCCCACCTCACACCAAGTGCACATGGACCACGCACACTCTTTCATTTTTTTTATATTTCGATAAAAGTGTGCATATCGTTATTTTCATGTGGATCGCCCATAGGGCTATGTGCATATTTCGGGTATTCCTTACAGTCTTGGGCAATAACTAGTTACTAGTAACGCGTTACCGGTAACTAGTTACTTTTTTCGGTAACTTGTAACTGTAACTAGTTACTTTTAATTTATAGGAACTTGTAACGGTAACACTGTTACTTTTTTACAGAGTAACTGCTATGGGAAATACCGTTACAGTTACTTTCCCATATCCTCTCCACCTTTCATCTTTCCACAGCACGGCTCCCCTACCAATTTAGGGGTGGAGGTCGCTTAGAGAATTATCTACCCTGCAGAAGACCGAGGTCAGCAGTCAGTCTTTAACACAACTTAAGTTTACTTGTAAACTACATGTCGTAAGTCAATCATGTTGGAACTGAACAACTTGCTAAATTCAAGTAGTTTTTTTTTCCGGCGTATATATATCCTTTTTGTCACTTGAGCTTCTAGCTCAGTTCTTTGTGTACCGGTGGAACATCACGACACCAAATTTATATTCTCCTTCGTCCGAGGCTGCGCAATAATCGTGTTTGACTGACGGCTAGAAAGCAGCAGAGCGCGAAACGGTTGAGAGGCACAAATACTGTGAACTAAGTAATTTTTCAAAACCTCTTTGAAACTAATTGTAAAAGGTTTACTCCAACTTAATACAACAATTATTAACAAAATCACATGGACGTTTCGCCTCCTATGCATGTGACATTCTCAGTATACACTGGCAACAAGAAAAAGAAAAGGAAAGAAAGAAAAAAATTTGCGGAGATCGACCAGTGTCCCATACGTCCGTGTAATCCAGTAGGGGAATGTGGTTGTTGCATGTTATAGTCGGATACAACTTTAGAAGTCAGCGGCATTTTCTCCTGAAGGCAGATGAACACAAGCCTGCACCAATGGGCGCGCACTCGGGACGGACATCATGAGCGGGATGGCGGTGGCTTCGCCTTTGGAGAACATCGGCGCGTGCATGAGCGGGACTATTTCTTTTCTTTAGTCTCTCCTGACTTCTTAAGTTGTATCCGACTATAGTTACTGTATATGCTACGACATGGCTCCTAAAGGTGCCATATACAGTAACTATATTGCAAGCCGACGCGTCCGCGGCGAATGAACCGCGATTCCAGGAGTTTCTTCCCCTCACCTTCGTTCACGAGCCAGCGTCGTCACAGTGTTTACGTCAAAGCTATGCCCTGTTCTCCGGAAGTGTTAAACAAGCTCCGTCTTAGAATGAGTTGCATGAGTTGCTTTAACAACATCCCGTTTGCCATCTTTAAGCCTCGTTGATTCTTTCCTTCCCGTTTCGCCGATGCAAGTCGCGTCGCAATGCCCGCATCGGGCTTGTATATCACCCTACTCTGATCGTCTGCAGGTGTGCAATCTTTGGGTTTCGCGAACACATGCCCCAGAGTATAACGGGACTTAGAAACGGTTTGTATGCCCAGCGGACGCAAAGCTAACCGAACAGGGTCTGATACACCTTGAACATATATATGGAACAGACACAATGGATGTCGTCTTCATTCGTCACACACTCTCCGTTGCTATTCGCATGCGCTTCTGGGTGTCGTTCAGGGTAACATCCTATGATACTGCTGTCGTTCTAGTGCATCAACCACATTTTCCATTTTGAGTATCAGAGGACATTTGTTATTATTATTTGCAAATAAATTCCCTTTTTCTCCAACGGTGCATGAACAACAAAATTGATGCAACAAAATGAGGTGTACACAACAAATGCTTGTGTTTGGCCCCCTATTAGGTTTACTTCGTCTAGGGTTTTACCACGTGCAATTTTGACTGCCCGCATGCCTTCTTACATATTTAATAATGAATTCTATCGTTTGGTTTGTAATCTATTATTTATTTTATACAGTAACGGAAAAGTAGCGACGTTACTTCGTCACAGTAACTGCAACAAAGTAACGACGTTACTTGTCACAGTAACTGTAACTGTAACAGGTTACTTTTGGAAACCTCTGTAACTGTAACTGTAACAGTTACTTTAACAGAGCCAATGACTTCACCCATCAAGCACGTGTTTTTCAGACACCCCTCTCAATATCACTTAAATTCCACATGTGGGCTTTTAAAAGTACGCCGCCCGCTTTCCCCGCCTGTAGTTGCCTTACCCACCATCTTCTGCAGCCCTTTGTGAGGGCTAGACGTGCCGCCCTTCTGCAGCCTTTCCAAGTGGCTTTCATACTCCACTCTTTTTTTTTGCCTTTGACGGCTGTCGCTCAGTAGACCCCCCCCCTTTTCCATTTTTTTCTTTTTTTTTTCCTTTTTCTTGCTTTTTTTTTTCCTTCTTTGCAGCTCCCCTTACTTCTGAGATGAGAGGCCTGAGCGCCGTTGCAAACTGTCTTGAAATGATGTGGCAAGGGCTACACTCCCTCTCTCTAGTTTTCTCTTTCCAGGCAGCAATTACCAACAGCGACAAGCACCACTGCTAGACATGACGTCAACACTAACCCTTTAAAACTAACACGCCAAGGATGACAAGGTGCCTTCGATAAAGATAGGTCCCCCTATGGAAACGTCGGCCAGCCTGTCTGAGGCACTTTCTCCTGTTTGAAACCTATCCCACTTTTTTGGCTTAGGTAACTGTAACACTGTTACATTTTACTGGTAACGTGCCCATGACTGATTGCTTACTGTGTACGTGTGTGAATGTTGAACACGCAATGGCACTCTTTCAATAGTCTGCAAGTGGCTGGTCCACTAATACCTGTTCTTATTGCACGCTGATCCCTTCATTCAAGGATCGATCTCTTTAATATATGAATATAGACTTGCCTGAAGACATGTTTGGTACTCACAATCTTTGTGTGGTTGGGTTTGTCTTGATGGAAAATCAACATTCCTTGTGGTATCTATTATGCATGTATCAGCGATTGAGAGCTGTTCATGGCACCGACACAGAGGAAGATTGCAGTACAAGATAGGAGCATACTTCCTGCGAGCCCGGGCAAGCCATAATGAGTGGTAGGCATTTCTTTTCATCATTAGATTGCGACAGTTTGGACACATAGCACCTATAGACCTTATGCAAAATCTGCTGCCATCTAGCGGCCGCTGTGTGCATTTCCGCCATGTTGAAGGCTAAGCGCGCTCCGCAGTAGAAAGGAGCGTACATATCACGTGTGGCGGCTGATAAGAACGAAAATGCCAACATATTTTCGAGTGCCTGTGTTGCTGAGACTTTGG